>NC_068938.1:151677068-151743868 GCF_016801865.2 Culex pipiens pallens
TTCTTGACGTCAATCGTGACTATTGCGCAGCAACGGTCCCCTCTGCGTTTTTTCTTCCGCGCTTCGTCGGCTTTCTCGACCACTTTCCGGATGGCGTCCACCGTGGATCTCCCTTTACGGAAGCCGAACTGCCTCGCTGCTAAGCCATGCTCGCTCTCCGTGTACTTGGTCAGCCGGTTAAGGATGATCCGTTCCAGAAGCTTTCCGAGGGTGTCCAGCAAACATATAGGCCTATACGATGATGGGTCCCCCGGTGGTTTGCCTGGCTTTGGCAGCAACACGAGCTTTTGAACCTTCCACGGGTCGGGGAAGTGTCCTTCGTCCAGGCATTTCTGCAGGACTGTTCGAAACCTGTCCGGGAATGCTTGAACCGCCGATTTCAGGGCAAAATTCGGGATTCCATCCGGACCGGGAGCTTTCTTCACCTTCAATCTCTTCGCTACTGCCACAAGTTCTTCGTTGGTGATCAGATGACTTTCGGCGTTGCTACCCCCTTCGTCGTTGTACGGTGTAGGAGGCCATGTCGTTGGGTCATGTCTTGGGAAGAGCCCTTCCACAATGACCTTCAGCTTGTCGGGACACGTTTCAGCCACCATCGATGGGCCTCTGATCTTCGCCATCGCGACACGATATGCGCTCCCCCAAGGGTTTGCATCAGCGTCTTGGCATAACTCCTTGAAGCAGTTTGTCTTGCTGCATTTGATCGCTTTCTTGAGCGCGGCTTTTGCAGACCGGTACTCCTCTCTGTACTCCTCTCTAGTTGCTTCGGATCTTGCTCTCTGGACTCTTCTTCTGGCGCTAAGGCAACTTGCCCGAAGGGTACCGAGTTCTTCATTCCACCAGTAGGCTGGACGACGACAGTTCCTTGGCTCCAGTCTCCGCGGCATGGTTGTGTCGCATGCTGTCACTAGTTGTGCTGTTAGCACGTCGGCACTCAAGTTTTGGGGACCTTCACACCAATGGAGCGCTTCCACGAAGAGGCCCTCGTCGAAGTACTGCAGCTTCCATTTCCTCCCGTAGGACCGGCTGCTCCTTTCTGGTACAGGGGCTCGTCTCCCGATGCTGTACCGGATCGCTTGGTGATCGCTATGGGTATAGTCTTCACTTACCCTCCAGTTCATGTCGGCCGCCAGCCGCGGGCTACAGAACGTAACGTCGATAATGGACTCACGACCGTCTTTGCGGAAGGTACTGCTGGTTCCGCGATTCGCCAGCCTAACGTCCAGCTTTGCCAGAGCTTCCATTAGGCTATGCCCCCTAGCATTGGTGCATCTGCTACCCCACTCGACTGCCCACGCGTTGAAGTCACCTCCGATGACGATCGGGCTTCGTCCGATCAGTTCGTCGGTCAGACTATCCAGCATCTCCTGAAACTGCTCCAAGGTCCATCTTGGGGGAGCATAGCAGCTACAGAAGAAGGTTCCGCTTACTTTGGCGATCACGAACCCTTCAAATGCTCTCGAGACCACTTCCTGTATGGGGTACCGCCCCATTACGTGTATCGCCGCCATTCTTGCTGTATCCGCTACCCAGTTTCCATTGTCGTGGGGAACTCGGTACGGTTCTGCAATAATTGCCACGTCGCAACCCGTCTCCGCGGTCGACTGCCACAGCAGTTGCTGTGCAGTGTCGCAGTGATTGAGGTTCACCTGGGACACCTCCATTACTTTTTGCCCGAGGCCAGCTTCTGATATACCGGGCAATTAAAGCCACCCGTCGTGTGACTATTGCCATCTCCTTCTTTACAGAGCATGCACTTCGGCTTATTTTTGCAGTCTCTTGCCATGTGGCCTTCTCTACCACATCTTCTGCAACTGCTGGATCGATCGGGACCGTCGCAATTTCTCGCCTGGTGGCCGAAGCCCATACAGCGGAAACACCTCGTCATCTGCTGGGTCACTCGAGGAACAGGCCTCAGTGGGCATACCGACCACCCTACTTTGACCTTGCCGGTTTCCAGCAGCTTAGACGCCGAAGGCGTCGATAGTCGGATCGACGCAATTTGCGTGCCGCCGTAGGCTTTCCTCAACCGGATTGCCATCGGTGTCGTACGGTCATCCAGAAGAACGATCAGCGCATCTTCTAGCTCTTCCTCCGTCGTGATCTCGTCCAGGTTCCTGCACTCGATCGTTGTCTCCGGCGATAGCGCCCTTACCTTCGACTCGTAGCCTACGGCTTTCTCGACGAGGGACTTAAAAGCTGAGCTCTTGACCGCGGGATCATTCTTCAGCTCAAAAAGCATCGCGCCGGTCTGGGTGCGCCTGGTTTTAACCACTTTCTCGCCAAGCTCCTTGAGTTCCGGATCTGTTCGTACTTTCCGGAGGAGGTCTGCGTACGAAACACCTTCCTTCACCTCGACCACCAAAGCCTCGCCTTTGTTACGCTCCCTGCGAAACTTGGGTTTTTGGGTGTCCTCGTTCTGCTTCCCTTTTTTCTTCCGCTTCTTTTTCTTGACCTTCTCCCATTCCTCCTCCTTCCCTGGGTCTGGTTCTGGCTCCTTCGCTGGGTCCGGACTGTCTCCATTCCCCTGCTTCTGCTTCTTTGCATCCTCCTCCTCTACAGGCGTTTCCCTGTCCCTTTTTGTGCTTGGGCCGGGCGGCGTTTTAGGTGCTTTCTCCCGTAGCGCTTCCTCCTCCAGTTTAGCCTCCAGCGCTTTTTCGGCTTTTTCAGCTCTCAGCTTCAGTGAAGTTCTCGTCACCACAAGCGAACTGTTTTCGCGCTCTGCGGCAATCATGGCTGCCTTGACTCCATTCACCATCTGCTTGATTCTGGTGTGGACGTTGTTTTTGTCTTTGATGAAATCAAAGAGTTCGTTGACCCTCCTCCTGACCTCCTGCAACGCGGTCCTTCCGAGCAGGACTCCATCCTGAGGGGTACCGCCGGCGAAGTTCAATACGGAAGACTTGGGAGTTTCCCCTCCAATAACTCCTATCTGCTGACTCGAAGCAGCCGCCTGGTTCAACACTGGGGATCTCATCACCTTCCCGCTTCCACGGAACGCGCTCGCCCCTCCGCTTGCTGTGTCGCCGCCGTTTGACTCGCCTCCTGCCATTTCGACGTTTGCGTCCTCCTCTACCTCCGTGTTTTCCGATGCTTGGGGCGCATCGGGACCCTTTTGTTGGTTTGTTTCACTTGTCTTCATTTTGAATCCCACGAGTCGCTAGGGAAATACGGTCCGCTGCGCCAGTGCCCTGCCGTGTCGCAGTAAGGGCAAATTACGTGTGGGGTGCGCCCCTGTGCCCCACAGGCTCCGTTATCGACTGGGAATTTGTTGAACCCCCCCAGCCATGCATCCCTCGACACGGGTCGCGTCACATCTTGGATTCGGGGTTTGGTGAGGTTTTGGGCTAAAACACTTATAGCGGCGTTCGATCGCTTGACAGAGGTGTTTACGGACCCATGTGGTTTTTTCGAAGAAATTAAACAGAGCCCTTGTTCAATTCCGCCACGTCCTAGACATCCTCCCGCTGCTGGTCCGGGGGCGATGCAATGAATGTATGCAATCACCGACAGCTATCCGCCTACTGCAACCCGCCCGGTAGCTGGCAGCTAAGCTCCGCAGGGACCCTCACCTGTCCCCACGGTTCACGGGTGTGTGTGTGTGTGTGTGTGTGTGTGTGTGTGTGTGTGTGTGTGTGTGTGTGTGTGTGCAACCAACCAAACGGGACCACGCGGTCGCTTCTTACAAATTGAGTTGTTTCCATGTATTTTAGATTTTAAATCTTATACATGCAAATAACTCGCATAGGCATTTGGCAGGTGTTAGCTCTGCCGAGCTTCGGTGACTTATTTCTACGCAGGCTAGCCGTGCGCGAGGTACTTCAGCTTGAATCGACAAGCCCCGCCCTAAAGAACGTTTGCATCAATCGGATTCCAACGTTATTTAGCACTTCCGAGTCCTTGTCAGTAGTAGTAGTATTCCTAATTCTACCAATCCAAAGGACGGGGGATCGAACCCCGGTTCGAGCGACTTTGATGTTTCGTTCATGTTTAGAGTTTCAAAAATTCATATTTCCTGATCTTTCTCGTTTGGAGCAGATGGGAATCGAACCCAGGATCATTCGCTTACAAAGCGAACACCGTAACCAGTCAGTCACGGCTGCTCCATATTTCCAATTGGAAGTTTCTCACCCGAAAAGCAGCATCATCCGTCAAACCGGCAGCGATTACATTCACTATTTCGTCACGAATCCGACGACTTCTCGAGCCGCCAAGAATTTTGAGCCGCTCAGAAATCGAGCCGCCAATCTCAGCAAACGTTGCCTACTCCCGTCCCCTTCACTCACTACTCAACTCCATCAACATTTTCCTCAGCAATTTTCACAACTTTACAACAATAAAAACTTGGAAAATCCACCCATTTTTCTCTTAAAGGGCACCTCCTGTATCGGCAGAAATTTCTGACCAAAATTTAACAAATGGCTTCAAAAAACTCCGTTCGGTGACCGAGATTTCTCATCAAAGTGTCACTTCTTCACAACACCCAAATCACATGAAAACCTGCAAAAATCCGTCTGAATTCTTGTACCACTCAAAACCACTACACTACCGAAAGAACTTCTCACGGAACTGTCCCGCCGGAAAGTCTAAAAATCGCGAACCGTAAAACGTCACGATGAAAAATTCGAAACGAGGAGAAACCAAAAAAACGCGGAGCGCAAATTCTTGTCAACCAACCGCCTCCTTCCCTCTCTTCCATATGTCTTCCAAAAATTGGGGGGGGGGGGGGGGCTTCTGCCCGAAGCCCACCCCTTGGCTACGTGGCTCGGTCTATAGTCGATTACCCATAATAAAGTTTTCGGACAATCGAACTACAAAAATTTAACCTACAGGTTGAATCCAACTCGAGTTTTAGTGAGAAAAAAGTTGATTAAAAAATCAACAAATTTTTTTTCCGTGTACCTATTTTTTCTCAATTGTTCTCAACAATACCTACAACTTTGCCGAAGACATCAAATTGATCAGAAAATTCACTCAAAAGTTACAGCTGTTTGAATATTTAAATACCATTTTTGTATGGACAGAAATCGAACCATTCGTTTCTGAGATAACAACATTTGAACATTGTTCTGTACAATTACTATTATAAAATTGAATAAAAAAAATTAATCAAAATGTAAAATTGTATTTTATTCTTGCATAATGTATCACTTTGTAAAACTGCGCTGGCTCGATACAATCTTATCTTGATTTCATTAGTTTCTATTTGATAAACCAATAAAAACTGAACGTTCCAATCTTCCCCATATCAAAATGAACACCATAGTTTCAGGGGCGAAATTCAAAAATAGTTTTGAAACGAAAATAGATTAATTTTGATTTAAAAAATTGAAATTTGCCGCGTGTTCGGCAGGTCCCTAATCCAATATGATGAATTTTAATTTTAACTTAAAGGCAAAACTTTTGAAAGAAGCCTGCTTGAAAGAAACCTCACTTTCTCTTAAGCTATTTATAACTTGATTTTAATTTGAAACAAATATCATTGAACTTAATTATCCAATGAATCTTAACATTGAATGAAAAAATACATTTTTTAAACGACTCGTCAATTTCCTATTTTTCTTTTTATATTTTTGAGATTTTAAAGCAATTGTTTTACTTCAAAGAAATACTCATCTTCAATAATAAATACGAGAGCATTATTCAGATTCTCCTTAAAACCATACGAGAACACCTCTCACCACCCTAAATTCCTCCAGAGATCCCCACAAAACGACCAGCTTTCTATAGCGGGGCCTGGTCGACGAGAAGCTTCTTGTGGGAGTCCGATGCACTTTTCTGTCCACACTGCTGCTCCTGCCTCGTAAAGTGCTTTGCTGTTTCGAGCGACGACGAGCGAATCAAGCTTTCAAGCGCCGGAAACGCGACCAAAGATCCTGGCGCTGCAGATAATTGCAAAGTATCGAAGTTGGTAGCCTTGTCGGAGCAGCCGCCGATAGCGAAAATGCTGGATCGTGAGCAGATTGGGAATATTGTGTATTTTATGGATGAATCTGAGATAATATTTTTATTTTTTTACATGGATTAATGTTGTAATAGATTGTTTCAAAAATCAAAAGTTTCATGTTTATAGATCCTGATTTAACGATGATTTTCGGTCACCTCGAAGTAAATAATTCATAACCTAGAAATCTGACCAATTTCAACCACCAGCCATTTCGTCCTCACCCGAATTCCACCGTGGTTAAGGTGAGGTGCAACAGCCAAATGGCCAGCAGCTGCTATATAGCAAGAGTCATAAAATTTACTGTTCCCTTGCTCCCGGGCCCCCGTTCGGTACAGTGGCAAACACTGATGGCACTCCACATGACGCCGCTGTCCGCAATGGTGGCCCTGCTGCTGTGGCCGCAAGGAATCAGTCTTGTCCGGGAGTGGCTCCGGAACAGGACTCGATGAGAGATAAACATCGGGATAAAGTGTTATTTATTCGGTGTGCTTTTGTTTATGTTTGCTTAAGATGCAGCAGTAGCGGCACTCGAAGTAGTGGGAGAATAGCTCGATTGGCCACTTCTGGTGGGTGGTTGTCGAGTAGCCACCGGGAATTGGCCAGTTTGATGGCCGTCGTTGTCGATGGAGAGGTGTTCAGGTAGAATGCAGTGGCAGATGCATATTTGATGGTGTTGCGGTGAAACAGTCTTGTTGTGGTTACCGAGAATAAACTGAATTGATATTTCAGTTTAGAATTTGGATATTAAAACTCGCCTAACTCGTTAAGTATCACCAAAAACGCATTTTTGCGATTCCTTTTTATAAACACATAAAATTCCAGTCATTTTATAATGATGAAATGGCCCAATTATCGTCACCAAAAATAACAGTGCTCAAAAGTCTAATTTTTCAGGATTCGTTTCTGAGATTCACTAAAAATTCTATTCACTTGTGTTTTTTTTTTTCTAAAATAGCAAAACATATTGCATGCAGTGGCAAATAATGATCAAGAAAGCCATTTTTTTTTTATCAATAATGCAAAAAAACATTTTTAAATCTCTGCCAGTTTTTATTTCTTAACTGAGTCATTCTCTACCAACTCACACAACATCGGGAAAAGTTGCTCCGATTTGCAGAAAGGGTTTGTTCAAATATTACGTCCAATGATTTTTAAAATTTCATGGTTTTTGTAACTTTGCAGGGTTATGTTTTCTAGAGTGTAACAATTTTGTTCAAAGTTGTAGGGCAGAAAATGGCAATTTTTTAAATGCTAAAAATTGAAACTTTTGTGAAATTTTCTGATTTATTCAATATAAAAATTTCAAAAAAAAATATATAGGTCAGAACTATAATGTCAGGAAAATTATCTATTGTAGACCTTTGTAGAGCTTGATTTTAAAATTTTGAAATAAACTTTTTTTAGAAGTTCAAATAATTTTACAAAAGATTCATTTTTTAACATTGAAAATCGAACCAATAGTTTCCGAGATATCGTCACTTGAAAATAAGGTAACGCTTGCAATACTTATTTTCATCGATTCAAATTATTTGTGCTGCTGTATCTCAAAAACTAATTGCCCGATTTATAAAGTCTCAGAGAGAGAACTGTAGGAAATTTTTTTTTCATGATTGTTTTTCTTTCAAGAAAAATATTTAAAATATAAAACATAGGAAAAGAAGTCGATAATTTATTCCTTATAGTAGCTATAACTTGAAAACGGTACACTGCCGTTCTACGCATAATTGTCCCATGTTCAAAAAAGTGCAACTGAGAAAAATGCGATTGAAATTATTCGACCGATTTCTGTGTTTCTACGCATAATTGTCCCGTGGGTTCCTATTCGCCCTATGTGTCCCTAATCGCCCCAGTTAGCAGTTTATCACCCTTATTTGTGATCCTCTTGCTATACAACAGGTAAACAAGGCATAATGCTTAGTAAAACTAATGATTCCGTGTAAGAAAATACTTGGTGGGACAATTATGCGTAGAAGTTCAACGATGGGACAAACAGACTTGGTGTTGTTTTTGATGAGTTTCCGAACAAAGTACCAGATTTTATGTGTTTTTTTTAAGGTACACATCAGACTAAACTTAAAAATGGCACAAAGTCAAAATCGTCAAAAACTGATATAGGACAATTATGCGTAGAACAGCAGTACATTCTATCAAAAAAATGGTACTTCTCGATTGCAAATTTAATTTTGCCTCAACATATTTTTTTTAGATCGATTTTCCACGCTTCAGACAATCATGTTTTTTTTTTGTATGAAGCATTGTCCACAAGGTATGTCAGCCATTTGGAAAAAAAAGTGTTGTTTATGGATGGTTCCTTTCCCAAAAACTTTAAAAGTCGCATTCGATTGCGAATTTCAATTGCATTCTAAAAATTTAAATTGTGTATGATTATTCAATTGTTCAGTAATTTCCAAAATCAGTTTAATATTTTTTTTTTCGAACACTGGCAATATACTTGGCACCATTGTAAACTGAAGTCTCCTGAAACATAAAAAAAAACTAACTTAATCCACCTACGTGGTTTATGCTTTCCTCACTTCTTCCTAATAATTAATCCGTAAATATTTTTCATCCGAATTTTTAACTCTTTGGGTTAATCATAACTATCATAACTTAAACAGGGTTGCAAGATTCAGACTCGTTTGGAAGATATCTCGATTAGCTTCCTAAAAAGAGGTCGGTTGATGGATCTGGTAATTGTTTACAAACGAATAAGGGAGATCCAGCTTTAAAAAAGTACACAAATGTATCTTAAGTGGTAATAACCTGAGACAGATCTTCAATGTTTTGGACTCGTTGGAAAGGTTTTTCACTTACCTATCCAACGATGTGTAACATGATGGAATTTGAATCAATTTCTGGCCAGTTATCTTACATCCGGATTTATTAAAAATAAATTTTTATATATAACTTTTGAACTACTTATCGAAGCTTTAATGTGTATTAAACTCGATCTATGGGACCCTAAACCAAGTCGAATGCAGTTTGGGTCAAATTGGTTAAGCCAGTGCCGAGAAACATGAGTTTGTTATTTTGTTGGTCACATACATACATACAGACACACAGACATTTGTTCAGTTTTCGATTCTACGAATTTCTTATTAAAAGTTTTTTTTTTTAAACAGGATTATAGCCTTACGACCGAGCCACGTAGCCTAGTGGTAACGCTTCCGCCTCGTAAGCGGTAGATCGGGGTTCAAATCCCGGTTCGGGCCAACACAACTGGTGATCTTTTCCCTTCTGGATTCGATTGCTTAGTAAAGGGAAGGTAGTGTATCGTCACAAACTGGACCTTATCAAGACACCTTAGGAAGACAACCTATGGAATGTTAACATTAACCTTAACATGTTAACATTAAGTTGAAATAATGAACTGTCACTGAATCCGCTTTGTAAATGCCGGCCCCGATACTCTTCACGGGTGTTCCCCTCAGGAACAGGGAAAGATTTACTACTTACTATTATAGCCTTACCTCGGTGTGGCAAAATGGGAATTATACTTTTATTTGTTAAAAATTGAAATATTTTTAGTTAAGGATTTTTCCATTTGTTCTCAGAAGCCAATAAAGTTTATTTTAAAGTATTTTTATAGCGTTTTTGTACCAACACCCTACAAAAAGTTATGATATGTTTTCCCTTTGATATTAAATGAAATTAAATTAGTTTGCTTTCAGGTTGAGCGGAGACGTCAGATAATCCCGAAATTAGATAATTTTGGAGACCTCAAATGAGGGTAATTGAATTGTCTGATTTAAAACATCAAATTTACAAAGAAAATAAAGAAGCGTAAGCTCATGTTAAATTGAACTTATTAATTTTTTATTTGTATAAAATTATGTATCTCGTAAATGATGAATACGTTAAAAACTGTTACAAAAATATGAAATTACAAACATGCTTCGAAATCCATTTCCAATAAAGTGATTTAATCCATCCTAAATGGTCCATTCGATATTTACTGTGATTCTTTGCTAAAATACAGTTTGTATTCCAAACAGTAAAAACATTCAATTATTCAATAAAAATCTATTCGAAGCCCACAAAAAAATCATTAAAATTTCCAGAAAATTGCAATTCGAAAGTAATTCCACCGATCATCCCTACACTATCCGTAGCATTCAACCTCCAAGAACTGGCCACCACCGCACTCCTGCACACTGGCCCTGACCATCACGAAATTAATGCTGATAGGATTTAAATGACCATCCGGCATGAAGCAAAACGCAAAGCACACATAGGCAAGCAGGCACGCCAAGTGTTTCGATAAATCCCTCGGCCGTGTCCAAAGCATTCCCGTATTCCGGGATATCTTCCCCTAACCAGGGAGAACTCGACCAAGAATGCCAACCTACACTGATCCTTGAGCGGCTAGCCGGGTTTTGCACACCCACGATTGTTGTACGCCGGTGTCAGTTCCACACATGCACACACCTTTTCCCAGCCGGAAGATTGCGTACAGTAAGACCACGATGTTTTGACGAAACTAGTTGTCAATATTAAAGGTGTCAAACCATCGCGTTTCTACCGTACAAGATGAGCGTATCTCAATTCAGCCGGGGCCATGAATGTCTAAAACCAACTCAAGTGCGGGTAAAACCGTTTGCTTCTGCGGAACCAATTTCGGGAAATGAAATCAAACGGATTCAACCGGCAACCGGAGAGAGCGGTTCTGCATCTGAAGGGTCGGTTGGTTTGTTATCTTTAACAGAGGATGCTTCCGATAGCCAATCGAAGCCCGTTTCAAGATGGCGCATGATAAGCATTTTCGAAGGCTTTAAGAAAAGGTTCTGCTGACGGGGGTTGGGCTCACCTGGAAATTTATGGCCAGAACATTTATTCATCTCAGCACCTGGCCACAACCACTCTGCTCTGCTTGTGTGTTTTGTTGTATGGGCAGTTCCCCCAAGGGAGTGATATGCTAACCGACTAATTTAAATCAAGATATGTTTTGGTCAGGTGGCTTGTTGTTGTACGTGCTATCTGATCGATATTCTGTGTAGAGTGGGAGGAGTTGAATTTAAAATGAATTTAATATTGAGGGAAGGATTGCGGAATAATTTACTAGTTTGTCACAAGGTCTTGATGTGGAGCTTTCATTTTATATGCACAGAGCTAGATAAAATCCCGCTTTAGGTACAGTCCAGCCTCGAGAATTAGAAACTCACGTTAATCGAAACAAAAAAAAAGTTTTTCGTATTTTAATTTTTTTATTAACATCAAATCTGAGTTCAATAATCCTTATTTGACAAATTCGAATGGTTCATTGTCTTATTCCATACCCTAGCTATAGCCATTGGATTAAATTATTCCAGATCATCAAAAAGCATTTGTTGGGGTAATATTTTAAAATATAAAATTCTAATCTAATCTAATCTAATCGAACACAAGCGCAGCCAGTCCGAAGAAAGCATCCTGGAAGAACTTGTGGTAAGATTACGCCTCAAGTCCTTTCTTGTCAATATTAATGATTACAGTACATCCGAGTTACCCCGAAAATGTATAGCAAAAATTAAAGCGGCCAGGCCTACTGCGTTGCATTAACCGCAGAGACAGATTCTGTGAACGGATCACATTTCATAGAATCATCAGGGGAGGAAGGATGCGTGGACATACCGTACCAAACGCTCCGAAACAGTTGTGGTGTGGTGTGTAAGTGTAAATTTGGCATATAATAATATTTAGGGGCATGGGGGAGGGGAGGGGAGGGGGAGGAAATGTGGATAGGAGAAAAGGAAGGTGGGAATGGGATAATATGGATATGATCAATAGAATATTATATAAAATAAGGGAATAAAATCATCTATCAAATAATGCTAGATAAAATGGATAGATCTCACCAAGTCAAGATTCAACAGCTCCAGGCAGCTGGCAACCGTTTCCGTATTTTTATATTCTCCGTCACATCCACCGTCCGGATCTTTGGCCACGAGCAGCAGCTTGCAACGCGCACCCTTGAAGCAATCTCTTGCACCGGTTTGTAGTTCGGACAATTCCGGTACATAACCCATCGTGGCCTTCATGGCGTTCATCGTGCCAGTGCTTCTTCCAGGATCCAAAATCGAGCTTCTTATAAATCCACAGGAACCACCGTCGCAACTGCCGAAACCACTGGCTTAATCCAAAAATCCGTGTGATTCAAATACTTCTGAAAACTTTTTTCTAAAAACTGATCGTAGAGAAAAAAAACGACAGCAGAAAAAAAACACGTCTGCCCGCACGCCCGGCTTACTGCGGTCCCCTAATATTTTAAAATATAAAATTCTAAAATAAAACAGCATCTATACTTTTTTTCATGCACAGTAAAAAATAGTGTAAATTTGGAAGTTGTAATTTTGGAAAGTTGAAATATCACCTCTTTAATGTTGTAATTTTAACCTCAATTTAGACTAAAAAAGTTGCATTACACCAGAAAAGTAGTAAAATTACACATTTTCAGAGGTAAAATTACATTTTTTCTGACTAAAAAATATGTACCCCTTCCCAGATGTAATATTACCAAAAAAATTAAAAAAAGTATAAAAATTTAAATTACGAGCCATGGTTTCAACATTAAAAAAAAGTGGTTTAAAATGCATTATACACCTGTCCAGTTGTTTTGCCATCATTAGTTTCCAAAATATCTAAGTATTGACAAAATCATTATTTTTTGCGAAAAATAAAAAGTTTCAGGCCACATAAACTTTGAAAAATATTTGCAACGGCCTTATTGATAAAAATTAATTGCTTGTCAAGCTTGTCAAAAAATATGCTTAAAACTGTTTGTTGCTTTAGAAAAAACGAAACGTCGTTGAAAAGTCTTGTTATCAATTATTTAACAAAACTGTTTATCAAATCCCATACAGAAATCAAAATTTGAAAATCAGAACATTATTTAGCAACAACCGAATTGAGTAAGATCGTCTACGATTCAAGGTACCGTAAACAAGTGTGACTTGGATAGGTTTGAGATTTTTCCACAAAATGAAGAGTACAATTTAAATACGTACTGAATAGTATGGAATCATACTGACCGTGGTTAACTAGTTAGTTAACTATAGTTAAGAAAATGTTGATGAATAGCATTATTTTAATACTCTCAAAGTGTCATGATTTTCTCAATGTTAATAAGTTCAAATCGAAAAATGGAATGTATTTTCAGATTCCCTGGATAATTTTCCACTAGGAAAATACAATTAGTTCGTAAATAAAAAAAATGAGTTTTTGAATCAAAATTCAAAAAATCTCCAAATTTATTGGTATTTTCAGTAGAACAAATGTCATATAAGGAGAGAATTTTTTTTATTTTTGCTGCGAATTCTGTTCGAAGTGCAATCGATCATTTTGTAAACAAAACTAGTTTTAAAAAATGTGTACAAAATTCTGACTTAAAAAAAAACATTAAATTTGTATGAATTTTATTTAAAAAGTGTATAATTTTGTTAATAAGTGTATGTTAATTGAACTCAATAAAAACCTTCAATTTTGTTTTTAAAACTGTAGCAGCATACTTAGTGATGGAACATTAGACGTAAACATTAAATTTGAACACATTAAATTTGATTTTAATAATAAAACTATGACTTTCAAAGTCACCCCGGGATACAAAATAAGAATTTTCAAAGCAACTGTTCTTTAAAAAAAATCCAAAAATCAGGCCGATGCAAATATTTTTCAAAAATTTTGTCTCTCGGCTCTGGCCGGGGTCGAGGAGGGGGGCCACACAAAAATATAAAAATTGAAATAACAAGCCATAGTCTCAACATTTGAATGCAAAAAGTATTTTAAAATGCATTTCAGTTCCAGTTCAGTTGTTTTGCAAACATTAGTTTTCAAAAAATGTAAGTTTTGACGAAAATAAAAAATTTATCGGAAAAAAAACTATTCGCGATGGTAAACATCGAATATTTTCAAAAATTCTGGTGATTTATAAATCAACCCAAACATGCTAAAAATTATACCAAACGAAGGGAAATGCATTTTAAATTGATTTCAGCTGATTGCACATACATTTCCTTTAAATTTTGAAGTTTTTTGAAAAAATATTTGTTCTGCCCCCTGATTTTTCGGACCAACTTTAAAGGGTGACAAAAACTTAAAATAGGGGAAGGTGGGGCAAGACGACCATATGGGGCAAGAGGAACAATCGCTCGTACGGCCGTAATTTTCACAATTTTGACTATTTCCAGTATGAGGAATTGTTGCTAGCAATGCAATTAGCTGATTCTATTACCACATAACCGCCAAAACGACGTAAACACCACGGGGCATATGATTAAATGAAGTTTTTTTTCAAAACCTTTGTTTTCTTATAATATTTGGAATGTACAAAATAAGGCTTCGGATTCGTTTTAAGGCTCATTTTATCAAAATGCTATTTTTCCTAGATCAGTAGTGTCCCTACCAATGACATGCACCTATTATAAAGTATGATTTAACATTTGGCTATTTTTGTTGAGAGCTTTTAAAAAAATTGTTCAGGTGGGGCAAGTGTACCATTTGGATTTTTCGTATGGAAAAAATACGAATTGCTGCAACAACATATTTTATTGGGAAATAAATACATAAAAGTACTTAAAAACTGATACACAATTGTTTAAAAAATTGTCCATGCAAAATATAGCGATATTATGAAAATTTACTGTCTATCATCTAAATAATTAATTTGTTTCGTAAAAACGATCAAATTTTTAGTAAAATATTATTATTTAATCTAAAAATGAAAGAAACGTTTCGAATACATTCTTATCTGATGTATCTAAGTGATAACAGTTCAATTGTTAGCAAATGATCATGTTGTTTCATGCATTCTTTCTCTTGCCCCAACGGGTTGTTCGTCTTGCCCCACTAGTTGAGTAGAACGTACGGAAAATTAATTTTTTTTAAAAACTTGTTCTATCAAAGTCTTAGTCAAAACCTGGAAAAAGATGATTATAAAAAAAATCCGACAGATTTTTTAACGTTTTTAGTGGGTTATGACGAGCATTTTCTTAGCTTGTTACACTTGCCTCACTTTCCCCTACAATTTGTACCAGCCTAATGCATGGGACTTGTGTGGCCTACCCCAATAAATACTTGTTTTAGAAATAAAAATATTGTGACAATCCTAACCAGTTCGATAATATTCCAAAAAATAATAGAAAACCTATCAATGTTTGCCACTGTCATTCTTACACAAAACTGCATTTTGTTCCAACAAAACGTTGCAATTTCCCGGACCAATGTCACTAACCTAAAGTAAAAAATATTGCCTACATGAGAGAAAAAAAACCTAACCAACGCACTGCGAAAAGAAAATTCCAGCCCCGAAAAATAAAAACCCTAGAAGAAAGTGGAGTAAATTATGATTATCCTTGTAAAACTATCCATTCACCGTAACGACCTAGTTTCCCTGCAGTGCGGACTTCGCCTTCGGATGTCTGCCTTACTGGCCTGGCGACCATCATCTGCTGCGCGGCTCCGGAACTGGCCCCAGAGGAAAGTCCAACCCGGATACGGAGAGAGAGAGCAAATGAAAGGGCGTAATCGTGTGACTGGACCACCGCAACGAGGAAAATTCATTCGAATCAACCCATCCCCAGAGCTGCACATGGGAGACTTGGTGTAGGCTTCTCGTCGCGTTCTACACAGCATCCTTGACAGGATCGTCGCATCCTTCTTCCTTCCAACCAACGACGACGCTCGCACACGTGCATGGGAAAGCGCACGTGTGTTTGTGTATGTTTTCATTAAACTTATAAATAATAAATTTAATTTACATTGCTCAAAAGACCTGAAGAAGGAGGATTTTTCCCATTACTAGCACGGAGTTCAGCACTTGTGAAAGAGCACCAGATGAACGACGGTCGGAGGAGAATCTTGGTGGTGTAGTGAGATTGTGTATGTTTGACACATTGCGACTTGCAGCAGCAGCAGGTTTCAAAATTCAACCCCCATCAGCTAAACAAGCCAGCTGGTGACTTGTTGTTGTGTATGCAATAATGCTTCAAGTCGGTCAGTGTCGTACTGAACAAAACATGTATTTATAAAAAATGGATTGTGAAAATTTTGAATTCATCATAACATTTGAATAAAAATTACTAACTCCAATGAAAAAAAATAATTACACAACAAATAATCGGATGGTAAAATCGCACGAACATCACTTTCGTAAAAAAAAAAAGGCTGCATCAAACAGGATTGAAACCCAGCACCAACAATAAGGACTGACGCCTTAGCACACTCGGCTATCAGACCGATAAAGAATTGGAAAGAATAAACGCATATATGAAATTGGAATTTCGGTCAAGTAGGTTTCCCATGCAATATATTTCCGGGTGTAATATTACATAGAATTTCATAAAATAATACAAAATTTATTTTACACCCAGGCCTTTTACACGCAGCTGGATTGCTACTTGCTACTTGCTACGTAAATAATATTTGAAAGACATAAGTTGAATCAAACTCGAAATAAAAAAAATTAGAGAATTTTCTCAGTTTTTCAAATATATTTTTTCAGAGCTGGAATGGAATTCTTGAATGGACTTCACTAAAAAATGAAAAAGAAATTTTTCTAAAAAGAAAATCTCAAATAAATTTAAATCAAAAACGGTGCCTTTATCTGTTGTGCATCAAAAGTACTTTTTGATTCCAAATTCAATTTCACATCCAAAATAATTTATCTTAACTTAAACATATCAAAAATGAAAAACACGAAGGGGATAAAGCAGGGGTGCGGGCCGAGTTACGAGCCACACATTTTTTAAATATAAGTAGTGTTTTGGCAAAACAAAAGTTCTTTTATTATGATTATTTAAAGTTTTTCAAGTTTTACTCTTTCATCAATTGTAAAATGGTGAAAAAACCTATTCATTATGACAACCTTGCGTACTTTTGCCATAAAAAACCCACAACAGTTTTGTTTTTTTATGTAATGGAACTACAAAAACAATCAATATTCAATTAGTTTTTTTCATTTGTTCAGGTTTCATGTGAATAGATTTTATACAAATTTTTTAAAGATGTTCAAAGATGCAAATTTTTAATCAGGTTATAAATATAAATTAAAACATTTTTTTTAAACAGCACGCGCCACAAAATATAAAAATTTGTTCACATAATAACATTACACTGAATGTCAATATCAGTTCAAAACATCCCTCAGAACTTTCCAAAAAATCTGGGAGCAAAAAAGTTACTAAAATACATAAGAAAATTTCATTGATTCTGATTTTTGTTTATTTAATATAAGTTTTGTATCAAATATCAAATGTTTAAACATCAAAAATAAGTATTTTAGGACCACAAACCGGGCAAAGTGAAAAATTTTATTATAAAATCTTGTATATTTTGAAATTTTAGACAGAAGCAAAAAGGTAATGGTTATGATTTGATCAAAAATTTGGATTTTTTTATTTTTTTTCAACCTTTCTTGACTTTGACCAGTACTTCAAATCAAATTTGAAATGTATTGAAAGAAATAGCATTGAAAAATGTTAGAAAATATTTCTCAAAACTAAAAAAAATATGTAAGTAAAATAAAAAAAGGTAAATAACATTAGTAGTTTAATTAAATTTAAAAAAAAACTTAAACATGTTTTGTACCTATTTTTTATGAATAGTCCTAATCATACCCTCCCCTACTCGATCGAACGATCTCTCCCCTTCTCAGAAAACAGATTTTCGAATATTTGTATACACAGAAAAAAATTATGGTAATATTCATCAGGAAATGGTGACAGATTTTGTGTCAAAAAAATGATTTGTTTTTTTTTTAATTTTACCCCAGAAAATGATGAATTTTCATCAGTTTTTGATGAATATTCATCAGGTTCATATTTTTACATATTTTTTATGTAATATTACTGAAAAAAGAGGTAATATTCAACCTACCAAATTTTCAACATTCCAAAATTAAACTTTTTTTTCTGTGTACACAGAAAAAAGTGGAATTTTGAACTGTTGAAAATATAGTTGGTTGAATATTACCTCTTTTTAAAAGTAATTTTACCTCAAAAATATGTAAAATGTGAAATTTAACCAAAACTGATTAAATTATACCAGTCTACAAATTTTCGACACAAAATCTGTCACCATTCCCAGATGCAATATTACCATTTTTTCTGGGTAACACTCTGCAGCTCCCAAATTTGTATTGAAACTTGTATGGAGAAACTAATGATTCGAAATGGACCCAAGGATTTGATGGACATGGTCCACTGAAATTAAAAAAATTAAAAAGATTAAAAGTTTTTTTTTTATTCTTGCGAACTTCCCCTAAGTTAAATTTTCTCGACAACAGTTGGTGCAAACAATGTGTCACTATCCGAAGGCCTTGGACAAATTTTACTACGGATAATCGAATCACGATATTTTTATTATAGAGCTTAGGTATGACCCCTAAACTACTCTAAAGTGTTTCAGAATTATTAAATGCAAGATGGCTGCCAAAATGGCGAAATGAAATAATGAAGAAAAAAAGATGGGGAGGGTAATTTAATAGGCAATCAACTACCGTCAGTGGAGGTGAGTTTGAGTCAAAGTGATTTTTTACAGATTTTACCATTTCTCAGGTTCGTCTCAATGAAACTAAATTCTGTTAAAAGGGTTGTGTAGGAAACATCTTAAGATGACTTAGCTGAAAAATCTCGTTCCTAGAACAAATCCTGTCGTTTTAGCATCTGTCTAAAGTTGAGGTACGATTTTGGCCAAAAATTACCTCTCGAAAAATCAATTTTTAATATTTTTATCGGAATTGCTCGAATGTTCATGATTCGATTAATCGAAGTCCCATATAAACTTTCGGAAAATTGAACCTTGGGATAATCGAGTCTCCGGATAATCTGGAATTTACTGTGATTTCATTTTTGATAAGTGCAGTACTTCTGGGGACGCGCAGACCTGTTTTTTCGTGATAATTTTCGTCTCTTTTGTGTCGCTGTTTGTGTGCATGGGGTGATTTGTCATAATAATTGAATAATGCCTTCATAAGTGCAGTGCTTCTGGGGACGCGCAGTCCTGTGTCGCTGTTTGTGTGCATGGGGTGATTTGTCATAATAATTGAATAATGCCTTCATAAGTGCAGTGCTTCTGGGGACGCGCAGTCCTGTTTTTTCGTGATAATTTTCGTCTCTTTTGTGTCGCTGTTTGTGTGCATGGGGTGATTTGTCATAATAATTGAATAATGCCTTCATAAGTGCAGTGCTTCTGGGGACGCGCAGTCCTGTTTTTTCGTGATAATTTTCGTCTCTTTTGTGTCGCTGTTTGTGTGCATGGGGTGATTGGTCATTATAATTGAATAATGCCTTCATAAGTGCAGTGCTTCTTGGGACGCACAGTCCGGATTTTTCGCGATAATTTTCGTCGTAAATGATCGTTAAAATTTATTCCAACTTTCAGTTTTAGTAATTACTCATCAAACTATCGATTAAATGAAGAGTAAAGCGTCATTTATTTACTATTTTTGAAACTTGCTCGCGTTATCTAAATTGTAAAAACTGTAAAATTATACTGATAAGTCCAGCCCATAGCACTACTGCTCGGCTGGCACGCGTTCGATAAAAATAAACCATTTTAAATAATCAATTATCTATCTTTCCGCAGCCGGCTGCCTAAGATTTAAAAATTTCAATCGATAAACAAAATGCTCATGGTCACATCACTGCCACTCGTGAATCCTGACCTCATACCCATCTACTAACCCCCTCAAAACTCATGTGATACTTTGTCGGAGAAGCAGTGGGCGGTCTCTATCACTCAAGTATCGGACTAACATTCCCATCCACTTCCCCGTGACCCTACCACTGGTCGTGGCCGGCGCCGGTATTGATCAGCATGATAGGGGCCTTTGAGAAGTTGCGAAGCGAGGAAAGATAGCACCCACTCATCTTCCACGGCTCGTGGATGTAACTTCTGGAGGTCCTGGTCAATAACGGAGTAGCAACTGCGGGTGGGCACCTATGCTTATGCTTATGCTTATGCTAATTTACTGTGATTTCATTATTAATTTTTAAATTTTGCCTGTGTTGAGATTTTTGGCCAACATTTGTTCTTTTTTTACAATTCTTAAATATTATTTTTTTATAGTAAATCATGTTGCTTTTCTATTTTAGATAGGTGATCGTTTTCCCTCTGAGCTATGTATTACCACAAGCTGGACCATATCAGGACTCTTTAGGAAAGACGACCTGTGGATTGTTAATATTAACATTGACATATATTCCGAAAAAAATGTCACTGAATCCACTTTGTAGATTCTCTTCTCTTCAGGAGCAAACTAATTCCTAATTCTCTTCACGAGCAAACTGCTTCACTTTCAAGTATTTAAATTTCCTGGAACTTATTAAATATTATTCGACTTGGATACACCACTGCAACTTGAAGGCAATCTGATTTTTTTTTCTCCTTACTCTCCGGTACACAAACTGCTCTATCCGGTACTACAAAACGCCTGCAGTGTAAAATTTAAGTTTGGCGGCACACTACCTGATGTCGTGACGCACGCGTTTGAAATTGCCAAGCAGAACCAACAACGCCGCCACCACCAACCCGGGCAGCAGATCGTTCAGGACATCTCCTGTGACATCATTCAGCAGCGCCAGTAGCAAACGCTACTCAACCAGAGCGACTGTTACAAATCCACAACCCATCCAGCTGGAATATGGGCTGATGTCCTGCCGAGTTGGGATGGTTGGTTGAAGTGGCGGTCGTGGATATGTGTGAGAGTTTCGTGTGTGCTTTTCGTGTGTTCTTGTTATACCTCTCTGGAATGAATAAATCTACTGGCATGCTGCTGCTGACTGCTACTTCAAGGGATCGACCATTCTTTCTACCAGAAACCAAGTCTAGGGGAAACCGGGGTAGGTCATCATACTAACTCCCAATCGGAGGCAAAAATAGCTCTCTGTTGAGAGTTTACAGTAAAGGGACCATTCATAAACTTTTTTTGAAATCTCAGATGAGCAGATCTGTGAAAAATTTAACAACAATTCAAAATTTTGGAATTCTCGTTTGGATTCTGTAACTGTACATTTAAATTTACATTTAACATTTTATTTTGATAGTTTTGGTTAGAATAGACAAAGAACGTCAAAATCAGTACAACGTTTTCCAAAATTGTAGTTTTCAAATGCTCAAAATACTGCTGTCCCCACGCAGACTTGAACCTCCCCTACTGGCACACTCTGGCCGCACATCTCTCTTTCGGCACTAACTGCCACCCTGCTGGCCGCTATTCTCCAAACCAAGCAGCCAACCCTCTGCAGCGTTCCATGGGCGGATTGTCCCGACACTAATGAATATTAAACTAAGTGTAGTCATATTTAGGTAGGTTGAGCTAAATCGTGCCGTGCACAACGACTCTCAGCCTTTTTGCAGCCCGCGTGCATTGCATATGTACTAACTTACCTGCTGCTGCTGGTACTTCCCTCTGCAGGTATACCATCCAGCATCATCCATTCAACAACCCAGGACCACCCAAACCCGGTTCCGTCGCCCGGTGTGTCAAAGAGTTATTGGAGCTGGGCCCAAACCAGCCAGCAGCAGCAGCAGTTCTGCCAACTCGAGGAGAAAGCACGAGCTAAGCTAAGAACGATGAAGCCGACCACCCACCCACCGAACTCCGTAGGGGACTCCACACGTCCGCTAACCCGTACCTTCCGGTTCCGGTCAGCTAGCCGCCGCCGCCAAGCCACGTTGCTTCTCATACGGTATGCGCTGAAATGGAAGTCATTCTTTATGCTCCATTACATTACATACCTGAGCAGGTCTCTGGGAAGTTAGCTGCTTCAAAGGTATGGTTTTTGCAGAACTGCAAAAAAAAAAGTATTATTCATATTTTTCTTTGAAATTTGAAATGAAATTTGCTCCTCATTGAAAATAGATGAAAAGTTCTGTTGAAACCATGTTCAATGGTATTATACCTTCCCAAAAACGTCCAACTCCAAGCGAAACTTGCTTGGGGACATCGTGAAGATTTTCCCATGTCCCCTTAAAAAAGTGGAAAATCAACACTTACCGTCTTCCAGCGGCCGGTCATGGTTTTGAGGATCAGTTCAGGTGATGTTGATTTCATTCCCAATTATCAATTCCTAGACAATCAACGAAAACGAAGTTGACTTTATAGCTGTCGGCCACCATTGCTAGTACCAACCACTAGTGTCTTCCTTTTTATCTACAAGGACTTCGCCGCCCAGGGCTCCTAAGTGTATGAAAGTATGGCACGGAGCGACGGCGCCGAATACCCATATTGACACAAAGAATTTTAGAGCGCCCGCCACGGGATTCGAACCGGCGACCTCTGAATTGTGAGTCCAGTGCGCAGTTCGATTGATCCACACGGGCGGGACTATCTGTACTTGAAAATCATCACATCACATGGCGAAATCCAGTCTGCAATCCGCTGAAATCTCCATCTCCGAGTGAAGCGAAGCGATGTACCTAAGTAAGTTTTCAATCTGTCAATCTAGTTCATTCAAGGTCTAAACATAATCATAATATTTATAATGTTAATTTTTATAAAAGTCATGCTTGTTTTGGAGATATTTTTCGTTCAAATCGGAATGAAAGTCTTGTGATAACTGAGTGATTCTCTACCAACTCACACGAAATCGGGAAAAGTTACCCCAACCCCTCTTCGAGTTGCGTGAAACTCTGATCACGAATCCGAAGTCCGTTTTTTAATATCTCGTGACGGAGGGGCGGTACGACCCCTTCCATTTTTGAACATGCGAAAAAAGAGGTGTTTTCAATAATTTGCAGCCTGAAACGGTGCTGAGATAGAAATTTGGTGTCAAAGGGACTTTTATGTAAAATAAGACGCTCAATTTGATGGCGTACTCAGAATTCCGAAAAAACGTATTTATCATCGAAAAAACACTAAAAAAGTTTTAAAAACTCTGCCATTTTCCGTTACTCGACTGTAAATTTTGTTTGGAACATGTTATTTTATGGGAAATTTAATGTACTTTTTGAATCTACATTGACCCAGAAGGGTCATTTTTTCATTTAGAACAAAATCTTTCATTTTAGAATTTCGTGTTTTTCTAATTTTGCAGGGTTATATTTCAGAATGTAACAATGTTGTACAAAGTTGTAGACCAGACAATTACAAACATTTCGAGATATCAAAAAACGGACCTCGGATTCGTGATCAGGGACAAAAGTTATCCATAAGGACAAAGTTTCACGCAAATCGAAGAGGGGTCGGGGCAACTGCTGTGTGAGTTGGCGGAGAATTACCCAACTTCAGATTTAAAAAATACATCAAAATTAAAAAAAAATGCAATTTCCCGTAGAATCTCATCCACCATCTCCAGGTTCTAGATTCTAAAGCAGGTGCTGCTGCACCTTGCTCAACCTCTAAACTCGAGTATGTGTGCACAGCGCACACACACACACACTGCCTGCATTTGTGTGTTTTATGATGAAAGAGGTGGAAAAATTATGGGAAAACCAAACTGCTGACGGGGTTGTTACATTTTTCTGACGGATCACCCGGCTGATGCACGATGATGGCAGCCGCGTATCTTCCAGGCTCCAGCACCCTTTTCTGGCACCGCCGGTGATCTTGTTACAATTATGACAAGTTTTGGGGTTATTTTTTACTCTGAAGGAGTAGTTTGAAATGTATTTTTTTGTTTTCTTGCTCTGAAGAATTTATTCAACTTGAAAGAAAAACGTTACAATTAGGAAATATTACAATCGGAGTCGGAGTTGACTCATTTAAACAACTTTATTTGGGAGTTGTTGTTGGAGTCGAATTCGGTGGAGTTGGGTCTTTTTTAAAAGCAAAATTTACAATTAATTTTCTAACAACTATATTTCAGGATTCTAATCGATGGATAACAATCTAGAAATAAATTATATTTTTTTTAAAGTGAGGTCATCAATGAGACACGGGGAAAAATGATAAAATGGCTCTCACAAGTCGTAGTTTGAATTAAACCAACCAGGCTAATATTTGGCGGAAAGATTTGTCTACGGGATACACGTCTGCCATAATAGTGGCTTTAAATATGGACACTCTCTTGGAAACTTATTCATAAATGTTTGATTCTGGAGTAAAAAAAAATCTGGGGTGTAAAAGCAAATTATGGCAACAAATTTCAAATTTCTTTCGACGTTCCATAGGGAATGAGTTGGGCTACAATGTCCTTTCATTAGGTTTGACCAAAATTTAGAATGTACTCAGAATTCAGGGCTGTCTCATTGTTCCCCACTCATTTCAGCCCTAACAATGAGACACTTGGATTTTTATTCATTGAACTTTTCAAAATCAATGGAAATCTTTTAAAATATAAATTGGAAGTGATTTTTGTCACATAATTTTTTTTGTATAAATTTATGGATTTTGAAAAAAATCAATACTTTTTAGTATAACTTTTATAAATTAAAGTTAAATGTTGGCAACATTGCTTTAAAATGTTCAAGGCAAGTCACCTGGAATGGAAAAATTCAAAAACATGATGTTTTACTAGAAAAGTATTGATTTTCGTAGAGTGTCTCATTGATCCCGACCTGTCTCATTGTTCCTGCCAAGTGCGTCTACAATTAGACAGTTGAATAGCTCTGGCTGTAGAGGTCGGATCGATCTCATATTTTGGTCAATGTTAGAACACATTAAAAGAAAGAAAATGCTACAAAAAGCTCATTAAAACATGCTGATGATAAAAATACAAAAATCGTAGAAAGTTGAAAACCGAAAGTGTCTCATTGATGACTACCCTACCCTACCGTTTTCATGATATAGCCAGTTTACGAATAAATTTTCAATTTTATTAAGTTTTTTAGCTTAAAACAATTCTTGATAACACTTCTGACAAAATACTTTTAAAGATCTGAAAAAAAATCCTTTATTTGATTCTTTGAAACTTTGAAAATCGGCCAATCAGTTTCTTAGATACAGCCTCACAAATAAATTAAAACGATGAAAATGAAGTTCTCTATGTGTCACCTAATTAGCCTGTAATTTTCAATTAACGATATCTCGGAAACTATTAGTCCGATTTTCAATGTAAAAAAAAACTTTTGCGAAATTTTGTGATCTCTTCAGTATAAATAATTTGCCCCAATTACAAAGTTCCAGAGAAAAAAACATTTAAATTTTTGTTCGCAGGTGCCATTCTTTCAAGAATTATTTCTCAAAGTCAAAAAACAAAAAAAAACGAAAGTTTACACCTAAAAGTAGTTAAAACTTGAAAACACACGGAGAGACCGGCCGGGGCAAATCTAAGAAAATCTTGGTTAATTTAACTAAAAGTATGGGTTAATTTTTTACACAGCTTTTTTTCAACAATCGATTGTTGATTTTGTTAACCCGAAATTGCTGACCACCGGTAATTAAAATTAACTAAAAAAATACTTGGAATTGCCATTTTTGTTGGTTAAATGGCCGAAAAAAATTCTAGCAGTCGACTGCTAGAATATTTTTTTCAGAAAATTAACTAAAAATTTCTTGTTTTCAGCTGAAAAATTGTGGAATATTCTGTTAAAAACTGGCTGGGAAATGTTTTTCAACTATTTTTCAACAATTTTTTTTCGTTGTATCAACCGAAATATTTTTGCATGCAGCAAATTATTAGTGGTTTATAACAAAACATTTCTTAATTAGACATAATTTATGTAAGTGTTGATATATATTTTCTTTAATTATCTAACGATATAGGCTGGGCCGAATTTCTAGCTATATTTTAACTATTGTCTTACTTGAATACAGAAAAATATTCGTACATGTAGTCAATAATTAGCTGTTGTTAGCAATATTTTTATTGAATTTGCAGTAAATTTTGTAATAATGCCTCACAAATTAATGCTGAGTGTTTTTATTTTCGCATTTATTCTGCCTAAAAATTTAACGTTTTGTACTAATTTGTTTTTTTTTTGCATGAAGTTGTTAAGTTACTGTTAAAAAGCATCAAAACAAAACTTTTTTTTAACTGTTGTTATAAAACATGTAAAGTTGCATTAAACTAAAAATAATGAAAAAGCATATTACAAATTTTGTTGAACATATTTAAAAAAGATGTTTAATTTAACATGAATTCCTGAAAAATAGAAATCGAGCAAAATTTTCACCAAGTTTTAAGCATATATTTTTATTATGTTGTATAAAATTAAGTGTTGTTTCCACTTACCATCACTGTGAAATCATCCGATAAGTCATCATCATCTACAATGGTCTCAGGTTTAGTTATTTTTCTTGTGGTTGGAAACAGAATTTTCACTAAGTGAACCTTTTGCTGCAAATAGACATGTGAAATGTATTAGTAATTTAATACAAAATTCTTAATTTCGGCTATAAACTGAAAAAGGAACGTAAATAAATGAAATTATATTGAGGAAAGAAGAAATATCAATAATGCTACTTACCAAGGTTGCATTAATTTAACAATTACTTTTGGCAACAAACTTTCATTGCATTTGATTCAATTTATTCAACGTACTCCGATTCCTGAAAAAAATATTTTGAGTTTTACTTACCAGTTTATTGAGCAGTCGTATTGCAACAAAACTTTCAAGATAATAATTATCTTCTTTTATATATTTTTATTTTTTATATATTTTACTTCATCTCTATTTTTTATGTTGTCATGTGTACGCATTTCAATGTATTTTATAATTGATGATTCTGAAAAAATAAGCTTTTTAATGATTCAGTTTTCTACTAAAGAATCACATTAGATAAATTATTGTGCAAAAATAAACCCATACTTACTTGGATTAACCAACATTTTGTTAAATTTGCCCGGGCTGCTCTATCCGTGAAGAGTCGGCCCGCATTTCCCTTCTATTGCCTTCTCGTTCCATCAAACATTCTTCTAACGTGATCAACTCACTCGCATTGGAGATCCTCATGGCGAAGGTCATCCTCTTGCTCTTCATAGTTTATCACCTGCAAAGAAATCATCAACAAACCTACTCACCAATTCCACCTCCCCAGTTGCAACACTTTGATGTGCCACTTCAACATTAGCTAGGGGAACAGCATCTAATTCCAGCGTGCCTCTAATGTTGGCAGGTCAGAACTTTGACATTCAATTAAAGCTAATTAAAAGCGTTTTCAACTGAAATCGAGTGATAAATAGCTCAATGAGAAGTGAGCAAGCAAGTTTCTATCAAAAGTTTTGCAAAATTAGTTGTTTAAATAGTGAAAATCAGCAAATTGGATGGAGTTAGGAGCGATTGCTTAACCTGCCAAACATACGAGAATTTCCCCTAAATAGTGTTATTTTCACCTTTCACATCCTCTCACTTCATAATTAACAACACAAACTCAACAAATCGACCGCTCTCGTTCGAATCCTGACTTCAAATGACAGACGTAAACAAACCCTAGTTCATCTTTTAAATATTCAACCAAATGTAAATTATATTCAACCAACAAAATTTTTGATTTTCCTAAAACCAAAGCTAACATTCGAGCACGTTCATTCGAGTTCGGGAAATCTGTTAGCTTTTTGCCTCTAGCATTTTCAACAAACAGGTTATTAAATTAATACTAAATTTTAGTTATTTTAACGGAATATTGGCAGTAACAACTACGTTTTTGTTAAAATTTACGAAAGTAAAATCAACAATTTTAATTGTTAAAATTTCTGGGCACGGTCTCTCCGTGCAGTTTAAAAAAATAAAAGTACTTTTTGTATGCAAAATAAATTTTGCTTTCTAGATTATCGATATTTAAAAAAAATCTTTTTCAAAAATTCATATCACCTAAACCAGATTCGGCACCATTACGAACTATGGCTCAAAAGATGTATTTTTTAGTCCCTTAAAACATATTTGAAAAATTCGAAAATGAAAAAGATTCACAATTTCATACATTTACAAACCGATTTTGTAAAAAAGAGAGACTTTTATGGAACTTTTATTGAATAAAGGTATTTTTGATAAACGATGGACAAAATTTCATCCAAATTAGAAAAAAAAAATAAGAAAAGCCGATTTGTGAAATCGTAGAAAACCACTATTTTTTTATATTTGGATTGAGTTACAAAAAAAAGCAAAGCAATTTACTTTAACGACCCCGGGTCTTTTGCGGTCTCTGTTGCAAGTTTCTGCTCATTTCTAGGCGTCCGAAGGTTATGTGTGGTGAGTCACCGAAAACCTCTTTTACGCAAATGGACCGACGTTTTACTTCCCCATCCGATAGAAGGCGTGATCAGGCAAATCTTGTCTCGAAAAATGCCACCGGGTCCGTCTGGGATTGAACCCAGGCCTTACTGGGGTCAGAGACTACCACGCTAGCCACTACACCATCGGACCCGACAATTGAGTTACACACACAGTAAAAAAAAATGTGTAAATTTGGCAGATGTAAAAATGGGAAGTTTAATATTATTTTATGTAATTTTACCTCAATTTATACTGAAAACGTGTAATTACACTGGAATAGGGCTTTCATATAATTATGGACTGGATGAGGGAGTCGTTGATTGCCTGGCCCAAGTTACTTGAATTTCATTGTTACTCTTTATCATTTCGTAAGAAATGGTTGAAATGAGAATGATTTTCTTCAAAGGTCCTCAAGATATATGCCGGTTACTAATCAAACCGTCTCAGTTGAAACATACTATATGGTCCAAGTCCTGCCAAGACGAGGGTCCAAATACATACAATACATATACATACAAAACGTGACAGAAACTGATGATAATGTAGATTCAATTTCAAATGCGCCCTACGAGTTATGCAATCTTGTAATGTTCTGAACATTCAACTTGAAAGCTCAAGCTCACAACCCCAACGGTTGTGTGGATAGCATTTTTGCTTACTAATCGAAAGGATGGGGGATCGAACCCTGCCGTGAGCACCTCGATTATTGTTATCATTTCAGAATTCATACCCAATCCAGAACTTTCTCGTATACAGCAGATAAAAAGGGTTGTTTCAACTGTGTCTTAATATCAATTATATTTTATTTAAATAACTCTGAAGACCTTATTAAACCATTCAAATTTAATTGTCGAACAGCGACTTCTCAAAAACTAAAAGAGAAATTCACCCGTGCGGTGTTCCGCTCTCACCTTCAAGAGTCAAACGCGCAAATGATAACCACAATGATTTTAAATTGGACGCTCGCAGAGAGTGGGCCAAATGGGCTGCTTAAAACGAATTCAAAACTGACGATGAGAGGGCGCCGCTGGTGGGACAAAATTGTTATGAAAATGTGTTAATTTGCTTTTCATATTTCGCTCATTATAAGCAAATGTGCTGCTGCTGCTGGTGGTGGCATGGGGGAAAAGGTGTCATTCCCCTGCACCTCTTATCCGAAAGGGTTCGAGCTTTGTGGGTTGGGACATTAGGGTGATTTGATATTTTTAGCTTTTCGAGATTTGAAATTTAAATGAGGTTTTGAAATTTCATATCAAGTTGTTTAATTAGATACAAATTTCATGCAAACAAAAACTGATTGCTCTAAGATTATAATTTGTGGGTGCGAATTCCAGCTGGAAAGGTGCGGAACTTATGCTTGTGTTATGCTGTTTTGAGTTTGTGTTTAATGTTCAGGTGAGGCAGCAGCGCCACAAGTACGAGGGTGATGAAAAAGCACTGACCGGATAGCGGATCGCGAGGGTGGGTGAAAATGGCTGGAAAACGCACCCACACTGCCACCCACGCCAAGAGGAAATTTATTTATTTAAATATATAAATTGTTGCAGCGAGCGAACAAATGTGTGTCAAAGGATTGCCCTTTCGAGGCGGGAGCAGCCTCTCTTGAGCAATTTATTTATCGTAATAGTTGCCATTGTGTATTGTTATAGTGTGTATCTGTGGATGTTTATAATTTTTCCAACATGTTCCTGTTTCGGATGTTGTTTTCACGTTTTCCCGGGTAAAATTATGTATGTAGACACGGCTTCGAGCTACGCTAAGAGCACAGGAAAGGGAAATTGTTTGCGTTAATAAATAGTTTATTAATGAGCTGTTGTCAGATGAGTACAATAATGAAGTTAAATTATGACACACACACACACAAAAAAAGCCCAACCTTTCGAATTTATACTGGCTCCACCCGGAAAGCGCACCCGAGGTCAGGGGAAAACCTCCCGGAAAATCGGAAAAGCGACACCGAAGGGAAAGCAAAAACAATATTTCCGGGACAACATCGAGGGAGAAAAAGCGGAAATCTGCAATTGCGAGAATTGAATTGTTTTCCCTCTCGCGCACCCTGCATGTTAGTCAAGAGGAAAAACGGAAATGTGTGCTGCTCAATGCGAGCAGCAAAAAAGAAAACATCCACACACACACAGAAAGCCGGAAAAATCAGAGGAAAAAGTCGTCCAAGGGTTGAAGATGAAAACATCTAAAATAGATTGAATAAGCTCTGCATTTCAACGTCTACAGCTCTCGGAGCAGTGACGCAAATGCTCCGGCAAGCACAAGATAAAGATCGGAAATTTCCAATCGTTGCATTCTCGGTTGGCTCACTTTTGGGGTTCATGTGATTTGGATTTGGATTAGAGGAATGCATTGGCTGCCCGGTGTGGTGGCAGTTGAATGGTAGTTGTGGGGTAAAGTGAGACTCGGTAAACTATTTACATTTCACGTTTTGATTTAAAAAAAAAAAGCCGTAAACCGTGTGTTAGGTTTGAGATTTTTCCGTAAAATGAAGGATGCAAATTAAATACGTATGAAATGGTATGGAATCATACTGACTGTGGTAGAGCAGTGTTCATAGTACTTCAAGAATTAGTTTGCATATGAATATGATAAGTTTAAAAAGTTAGTTAACAATAATTACGAAAATGTTGATGAATAGCAGTATTTTAATATTCTCAAAGTTATATGATTTTCTCAATGAAAATTAGATCGTATAGGAAAACAGAACGCATTTTTGTATTCTTTGAACATTGTTTCACTAAAAGAAAAAAAAAAGTTAGTAAATAATAAGTTGTATGTGTTTTTGAAACACATTACGAAGAATTCTCCTAATTTAATGCAAAAAAAAACTTTTAATTCAGACTATTAAACAGTTTTACTTAAAATTTATAAGTATTATGTTAAAAAGCATATAATTTTAGTTGACAAAATAAAAAAGATTATTTTTTCTTGAAATTCTTAGCAGCATTGTGAGTGATTACGCTGGATACCTATATTTACACTAAGAATGTAAGAGCTCCCGCCGCTGGATTTGAACCAGCAACCTCGAGATTATGAGTCCAGTGTACTGTCCGATTGATCCACACGGACGGGATCAGCAGTTAAGTATGTTTATTTTTTGTTCTTTTTCTAAAATTCCTTAGATATCTTTTTTGTGTCGTCTTTTAATCAATTAATAGCTTTCAGTCACCTACCAAACATTAAAATCAAATAAAAAAAATACAATAACGGTGAAAAACATTTGGATAAATTATCAATTTGTCGAAACAAAAATAAAAAAACACATCAATGTTTTCCAATAAATGTTTTTTTTTTTTCAACGGAAGTATTGTGACGGACGAATAAATTATCTAAAATTGCCTTTTAAGAACAAAAATAAAAAAGAAAAACAAATATTAGAAATTCCTGAAAAAATCATCAATGTTTTACAAATGATGATTTTTTAAGACGGACGAATGAATCATGTAAAAATGAATTTTTATTCAAAGGAATTAAAATACAAAATAAAATCAAATTCTAGTGTTGAAATTCTCATAGAGCTTTGGGATGAGTTTTTTAATTTGTTTAAGAATTCAGAAATATTTAAATTTGATTAAAATGGCAAAACAAACGCTGAAAATTAATATTTCCTTGATCCGATTCCCAAAAAAATATTGTTTTCTTATTTGTTTGCTTAATTTTATTATTCTGTATTATCTATTTAATTTATTTATTTCAAAAAAATCTTGTTCCATGCTATTTCAAATATGTGAAAAAAATATTATCTTTTACGTAGAATAAAATTATTAAATAAGATAAGAGTCATCACATTAGAGTAGTTTTCTTAAATTCCGCAATTTTTCTTCGTTTTTGTTTTATTTTTCTTTGGATAAAACTTCATCAATGCATTCTATATGTCAAAGGAAGTTATTTTACATAAACAGTTTCTCCATACAAGCATATATACATTTTTTTGATTTTTTCATAAGAAGGTACTTTCTGATCGGTTTGGTGTCCTCGACAAAGTTGTAAGTTTTATTATTAGGACTCATTAAACAAATATGTATACTGATAATCGATATTCCCAACTTTTATGATTCTTTTTTCTAAAAATGTATGAAATGTATTGATATGTTTTGGGGTATTATTTGATTTAATATAAAACGTTTTCATTTTAAGGTTATAGGAATAGCCCCAGGCAAATGATATTTTACGAAAATCATCAACATTTTTTTTTCTTTTTAAACTATATAGGACTATTGGTTGCTGAGATACAGCCTCTTAATGCTTAAAAACGGTGAAAAAAAAGTTTTCTTAGTAGGTACTCTTTTTTTTTGCAAATGCATAATCTCGGAAACAAATAAATCAATTTTCAGAGTTAAAAACCTGAAGTGTGATTTTTTCATAAAAAATAATTTCTACTCGCGTTTGAAAACGTGCAAAGTAATCCACAGAAAGTTTGAGCCAGCTATTGCCAATTTTGCACTCAATTCGACGCACAGTAAAAAAATATTCACACCTCGAATATGCACAGATCAGAATGCACAACCCCTCTCCACCCCGCTTGCCTACTGTGGTGAGTGTCTAGGATAAAAAACTAACATCGATTTGTAGCAAAGCTTTCAGGTGTGTGTCTCAGACAGTTTTTTATCTGCTGTAGTTTGAGGTGTGCACATTTGTGAAGAGCTTTCCACAATTTGTTGGATTGTCTAAAAATCGTTGCAATCTGCAATAAATAATATTCAAAATAAGTTTAAATTCAGCTAAAAGATATTTATTTCTATTTATAATTTTGAATCTGAAAAGTCATTTGGAAAATAAATTACGTCCAACTTAATGCTGAAATTGTTTTCAAAAGTTTGACCCCTCATTTCCAAAGCTTCTTCCTTATAAACTGGTTCAGTGATGCATCTTCGGCTGTGTGTATTTATTCTTGCTCTAGCCTTTTTCTTGCTGCATGTATGCTGCTCACTTGTCTATCGTTCTTGTGCGGTTTCCATGTTTTCCCAAAATCCCAAACCGGCCCAATCCCGAACCCGAAGCAAGCGCCTAATGTTTGCTACCTTGGTTCTTTTGAAGCCCAAACTCGCCGCCTTTAGACCTTTTTTCATTAATACGCTCATGCCTTTTTCCTGGAATTGGTCCCGATGGGGGCCATCACTGCGGGGTTTATTAGGGTAGGTCGTTGAATCCGACTTAATACAATCGATTCTTACCACTTTCAGAAGAAAGGTTGAAATGGTTTGAGTTTCATGGAGACGCGCGGTGCTTGAAAATTGTTATGAAATACCAGGCGTCTCCATAGAACGTTTCGAAACCTCACACGATTACGGGATTTGGTCCCGATTTGAACAACCCTGACCATGATGTCTGTGATATTCTGATTCTTGGAGGCTTTCTACCTTCTTTTTTTGCGGACTTCACCAGTACAGGACAAAAAACTCCACAACATGTGAAAACTGCCAAACATGGCTTGCAGTTCGAATTTCGATGCCACAATCTGCATCCGGCTGGCCAAGGATCACCACATCACCGTGGTGGCTTTCACACGGTGACCGTCGTCGATGAGATTGTCATCCGGCTCTCTAAATCGTCCTCGTCCTGGAGAGCGAACAAAAGAAAAACGGATTCGCTTTTGCATCGGAATCTTTTTATTTTGCTTTGGCCCGGATGCATTTCTTCTGGCGGGGGTTTTATTGCTGCAGCAAGGATTGCATCTGATTGTAGGTTCTCCTCAAATTGTTAAGGTGGGAATCGAAACCATGTGCTATCGAACACACATTGAACCGGTCGAGTGGTGTTTAAGGAAACGATGCTAATCAACCAAACGATGTTTTGGGAAGATTGGGTCAGGGATGGAGTGCTGTTTTGAGTTGGAATTAAAATTTATTCACTAAAATTTAATTATTATAATATAAACCAATTTGGCAAAAATACATATGAGAACACATAAAAAATACTACCTTTCAAGTAAAGAAAATTTGGTCTAATCCCTCTACAATCCAACTCCGCATTAAATCAAACGATAATTCCGCCAAAGAGTATTTCCCTTCTCTCTGATTCCACGCTATAATCTTAGGATTTCATTTTAAACTTGCGAATCAAAGATCCTTCTGAACTACCGGGGCAGGTCGCCAGACGGTGGAAAATTGATAAAAAATCATAAATACAACAATACAAGGGTTATTCCGAAAAATCGATTTAAAAAGTTGGAAAAATTATTACCAGCGTATGAAAATAATTCCAATACAAATCTTGACAATTTTCTTTTTCTTTTTTTAAACAAATGTTTTCACCTCTTGAGCTATCACAAGACCATTCCAATGAGTCATAAATGTCATAATAAAAGAAATATATGCAAATTAACGAAATTAGCGCAATTTTGAAATATAGAGTCCAGATCCTATATTTGAACTATTGTCGATTGGACTGTCAAAATCCTTACAATGACCCATAAACACCCTACCTCCAGAAACATGCAAATATGTGAAATAAACACACTTTTTAGTACGGATTTAGAAATTGTTATGATAATAGGGTTGGTTAGGTACCCTTTATGTTACCCATCAAATAAAATCTTTTTTGTATGGAGCGTGGACAATCGACAGATTGATTTCTTATGTCCAAATAAACCATATTGCATCATTTGCTTCTTCATGCAATTGCTTAAGTCTTCATACAAATTTGGGGACTATTTGGATGAAAACATTAGAAAATCTGTATCTCAAGATGGAATTCTTTGATCGATTTGGTGTGTTCGGCAAAGTTGTATTTAGTGATCATGACTATTAAGGTGAAATGGGAACCATATAGAAATTACTCTAGTTTTTGCAAGCACATTTAAGATAAATGCCGTGACTCACTCAGTTCTATTTTTTTGCAGACGCTAAATTGGTCGATATAAAGCAACCTGTCAAGTTTAGAAACTAGCATCCCATTTCACCTTAAGAGAAAATATATACCATTTTAAAAATAACTTTAAATCACAAAAAAACTTGATTGTGATAAACAATTCCCTTTGGTTTTCATTTTTGTTATATGTTTTAGTAAAAAAATGCCAACTTTAGAGCTACAGTATGTAAAAACGTTACTTAATCCACCTTTAGGTGGTTGGTGCCTTCCTCTCAATCATAGAGTGATTCCAACACCCCCTAAAGTGTCCACAAGGTTTATGGATCTCCCCTAACGTAATCGCAGCACCTAAGAGGTCCTAATAAAAATAAGTAATGAGTAAAAAAACAGAGTACCTACAGACTTTTTGTCAAGATTATACAGACACCGCCTTTGAGGAAAATGGCATCCCTCTACACGGCTTTTTCATGGCGATCAGACCCAACAATTTGAGGTTATGTAAATTCAGAGCATTTTTCAAACTGCTTGTAATTTTAGATACACCCAAAGGAAAAATATATGTCAAAATCTGCAACAGTGGATTTGCTGCAGAAAATGTCACATTTTATAACATTTTTTGCAGCAAGCCCGTAGATCATTTTTGCCCGCGTGTAAACATTTCAGCGATCTGCAGTTCTCACCAACACATATAATGCTGGCCCGTCTGCGAGCCACACTCCAAAGAGAAGCATATGTTGGTGCTCTTTCTCTCACATTTCATCAAGCGTCCATGGCGCGGTGGTAGCGTGTCGGGTCAATAACCAAGAAGTTGGTGGTTCAATCCTTGTTCTGTTAAGGGTTTTTTTTTGTGAAATACAACCAAAAAGCCGTCGGTAATGTCGATAATTGTCGGTAACGGGCAAAAATGTCATACCCCTATATCGCAAAAAATGCATGAGGGCAGTTTTCATGCAGATTCTGATATACTTTCATGCCGCCATGCATCACAATCATGCGAACGCCGTTTGGGTGTAGGTAAGTCATATCTTGAAAATTTTTAATCCACAAGAAAGGCAATTTTAGAACCTTTCTAAAAATATATAATATGACAGGTTTCCATGCAAAAAACACCCTTTTTGCAAATTGTGACATTAATATGCAGCAGTTTTTTAAGCATAACTTTTGATGTGCTTTACTGAATCTTATAAATTTCAATAGAGACTTATGGGACCCCAAGATGAAACGAATGAGGCCAATACGGCCAAAATCGGCTCAGTCAGTGACGAGATATTCCAGTGACATTGATTCGGTACACATGTTTACATACAGCCAAACGCACAGACATTTGCTGAGCTGGTGATTCTGTATAAATGACGGTAGGTCTAGGAGGTCTAATTAAAAAGTTAATTTTTCGAGATATTTTATAGCCTTCCCTCAGTAAAGTGAGGAAGGCAAAAAGTATGTAAAACCCTTGGGCACTATACAAATTTATACAAATTTTGTGAGGGAACTTGCAAAAAATGAAATTTTGACAAAAACCTAGTAGGTACAATTAAAATACGTACGGAATGGTATAGAATCATACTGACCGTGGTAGATAAGTGTTCAAAGTACCTCAAAAAAAACTTTTCATTAATTTTGAAAAGTTTGAAAAGTTAGTTAACTAAAGTTAAAAAAATGTTGATGACAGTCATCTTTAAACTTCTCAAAGTGTCATAATTTTCTTAATGAACATGATTTTGATTTGGAAAAACGGAAGGCATTTTTGGATTCTTTGGACAATTTTCCACTAGGAGAAGGTTAAATAAAATTGTAAATAATAAATAAATGTGTTTTTGCAGCACAATTAAAAAAATCTCCAAATTTATAAGCAATTTCAGTTGAACAAATTTCATGTCAAAAGTGAAAACTTGTGACTCGTGCTTCGAATTTAGTATAAAATGCAATATTAATAGAAAATTTTATAAACAAAACTAGTTTTAACAAATTTCAGGCAAAATTCCGACTTTTTAACTATTTTACCTAAAAATTATATGCATTTTGTTAAAAAGCTTATAAACTTAATCAACTAAATATAAATATTGATTTTTTTTCTTAAAAACTTTATCAGAATATCTTAAATATGATTTTAACAAGAAAAACTATGACTATCAAAGTCACCCCAGACTTCAAACTAAGAATTTTTAACGTGACTATTTTTCTGAACACCATTGAAAAACTTTTTTTTAGAAATAGTGCATGGACTTTGTGTGGCCTACCCCAGTACATGTTTTAAAAATAATAATCTTGAAAAAAACCTTACCTGTTGGAAAATATTCCAAAATCAAATTGAAATCCTATCAAAGTTATCCCGGTTTACGGTACTACGTTTTGCTCAGAAACTCATTCCGAACATTTTGCCGCAAAAAGATCTCGCAAAGATGATTTCTATAAAAATGTACATAAAGGTTTGTGCACCTTTCGAAAAATTACCATAAATGAAATTATTCGTTGAAATATTCAATTGACCATTATGGCACCCCCTACAGCGTGGTACAAACTCTAATGCTATGCTATGATATAAATGAAGTTATTCGATGATAAATCACCATTACTCAAGTGTCCCAACTCAAAGTAGTCATCCTTGACTGATTGAAAAATTAATTTAGATTGAATATAAAGTTTACTAATTACTTAGTTTAAAAGTTTATATAACTGGGGAAACTTAGTTTAAAAGTTTATATAACTCTGGAAATTGTATGTAAAAGTTATCTAAACTTTATTTGCAAACTTTTAATTTAACTAAATGTCAAAATATTACCATAGAATTGCACGAATTGAGTCGAAAGAATTGATTTTTCATTGGAATCTGTGCCAACCCGGAATTACGTCGTCGGAAAATCCGCATCCGAACCGGTCCCATTTCACAAGTGTGTGTGGTCCCATTTCACAAGTCATCCTATAAGCCATCGAGGGCATAACATTTTCGATCTTTTGATACCTGCACATCTAGGTTTTCTATTAAACCCACGTTTTTAAACACCTGGGTAAAAAGAAAGTTTGATCCACCAAAAGAACCAAATTAAAAAATCCAATTCTTTATTGGAAAATGTAATTGTAAAATTTTGATTAAGTCCACCTTTAAAGCCATTCTTAGGTTAAATTATTCAACAGATTTTTTTTTATTTTAAAAAATCCCTAAAATTTTTATTGATTAACATCTTTGTCAAACAAATGTTTACTCTAGTTTCGAGTTCAACCCTTTCCAAAGCTCATTACAAATTCATTCTTGCTGTTGACTTAACACTCTGAGGGATAACGAATCCAGCCAGCAGCAGCAATCAAAAAGAGTGAACCAACATGCGGTCTCCTTCGGAACAGTGCAAAAATCGAAATAGTCGAATAGCCTCCGGAGTGGTCAGGAAAAAAAGACCATTGACTCTCCAAGCTAGGACCGCATAGGTTGCGGATTGCTCCCGGGTCCAGAAGCCAGCATCGTCCTGCCACTTACAGCCATCGTTCTGGACCTTCGACATTTTTTAAGGGGAAAGAACTGCTGCAGTCTCTTTGGGTTTTGGGGGCTTTCCTTTTTTTGTAACGACTCTTGTGTTGTTACAAGTTCTACCGCAAACGTCCAAAAAGGTTGACCTCGTTTGGCTTTCCATGAACAAAAAAAAAACGAGGAGAACGACACTTTCCAATAACGGGAAGAAAAATGAAAAAGTGTCCACTTGCGGTGTGGCGGTTCCGTCAGGAAAAGCGTCCACGGTCTGCCATAGAGCGGTTCCTTCTTTGGATCTTTCAATGAATAACTTAGTGGAGTTTCATTGAGATTTATTGCGCTGGAAGCTGTTATTTTGTGTTCACGATTCCCGAAACTGAACCTTAAAAATGGACTGCGAATCTAGTTTTTCAGAAGAACTTAATCTTCTCGGTTTGAGAAGCCTGCCCAAGCCAAGACTCGAACCGAGAAAAGTCTTTTGATTGCTTTTCCAGTCTCAACGATGATTCCATTCACAAAGACCTGAAGCTTTTGTCGCTTGAATGGAGTTTACATTTTAGGTTTGCCATAAAATTGATTCATTTGGGAGACAAACTTCGGACCAAAGATAGCTCCTCCCTCCATGCCCTCCTCGGAGGGGCCATTTTGGGCAAGGTTATGGGCTCGACCACCACCAAAAAGTCTGGGGGACAAAGTTTCCCACCGCACGGGGAGTATTTTCGAGTGAAAAGTTAAAGATTTTTGCTGCCAAATTGCTCGGGACTAAGTATCGTCGCCTGTTTATTTTTTACCTCATTAAATTCATTCACAAATATGCAAAACAACAGTGTCGTCACTTTGGAAGAGAGAGGGCAAAAAAAGTGTGGGATAATGGGATGCTGTTTGCTGGCTCAATGGTTCTCCTGGGAGGGGCCTGATTTACAACGTTTGCCTACGGTGGCGGGTAGCTGCTGACAGTTTGAACAATGTTTAGGGATTTGGGGAGGGCTTTTGTGGGGAATGGGGTCGTCGTTTTTTGGGTCAAATTCATATTGTTATTGAAATGATGGACAAATTAAATGACCGATAGAAGTCAAGTTTTAATTAAATTATAAGAGAAACTAATATTTTTTTTCCTCACAAGAAATGTTGAAACATTTTAAGAAATGTAATATGTTTAAGATTAGTGAAAAATTTAACTTTTGATTGATTTCTATTAGGTCATTCTCCGTCAACCAACCGGTTACCTCGACGGGCAACGCCTACGACGTTTGGCTAACGGTGCCAAAGGAACTTTTTTGTAAAATTGGACGCCCAAGAGTAGAGTACTTAAAATTCCGAAAAATAAACTATTTTTTATGAAAAAAATAAATACAAAAAAAGTTTCAAAACCTCCACCCTTTTTTCGTTACTCGACTGTAAAAAAGAAATGAATATGTCATTTTAAGCGATATTTAATGTAATTACGAATTTATAACCGAGAAGGGTATTTTTTCATCTACATAAAAAATCATTTTAAAATTTCGTGTTTTTTGTATTCCAGGGTTATTTTTTAATGTGTAACAATGAGCAGACCATACAAAAATTTTGATGTACAAAGATAGGGGTCATTCTCTTGTTTTGCAAACCACACATAAACAACTTGTTTACGAGAAATCCAAGCCGAAGCCACATGTCAAATCTATGATGTTATCATGTTTAGCAAACAGAAATGAAACATCATGTCTGCAAATGTCATTTTGCTTTTCGAGTTCTACAATCATGTTTCATTTAAGTCAGAATAAACTTCAAAATGAACTATTCGTAATCCGTTGCTACACTTGGCATTTGTGTTACACAACAATGTTGAACAATGGTTTTTAAATCAAAATGTAAACAATTGATCATTTTTGATGACACTTGTTCAATAACTAACGTGTTAAAACGCTTATGCAACAATTGTTCAACAAAAAAATAAAAAGCGATGTTTTGCTTGCTACTTGGGAAATATGTTTTTTGAAGTCGTTAATTTTTTTTGTTTCTCTTTGTTGTTTCGTCGTTCGTGTCTGTCGCGGGTGGCCTTTAACGGCCATGATCGACTCGACCAACTGAACAATTCTCTGAAAACATATCAGAAAAAAATGAAAAAAGTGTTTTTTTGCAAACCAAGTTTTAGTGTTGGAAAACCCGTTTGACAGCCCAACGTGGTGGACGCGTTTTTCCTCTGTTGTTGCTGCGCGCAAAGTGCTTGTGGATGGAGGTGGAAGATTCCTCCGACGACGAGTTTCTTCCCGTTGGCGGAACGCGGAAGCGGAAGAAGACAAGTGACGACGGAGCCGACGTTAGAAATGGCAACGAGGAACAGCTCCTCAACAACAACAAGTTTAGCCCGCTGGTGGAGAACAACAACAACAACAACAACAACAACAATGGTAACCCAGCCGGGAAAGGAAGCGTCCCACCGGTTTCAATGGCCAAGAAACCACCTCCTCTGGTGGTAAAGAATATGAGCTTCGGCAAGCTGAGGAGCAGACTTACCTTTTGACGGGTGCGACAACGGTTTGCTATGATACCGGTTTTTCAATGCGCACCATTTCTCGTCACGACCCAAAACCCGACACAACTCGGTAGCTTGATCGGTGCACCAAACCGAAATTTGGTGTGACGGCGGTGTGGATCGGGTACACAAAACTGACATGGTTTCTGCGCCTACCACACGGGAGAAGTTTGGAACTCTTGATGCCTTGCAAGCCAACTGAACTCAACAGTTCTTAATGGTGTGGTTGTCAAAGGCAGTGCATTAGTATTTTAAAGGTTCTTGGTTCGAATCTCGACAGTTATTATTTTATTTTTTGAATGTTTTTTATTTGTTTAGAATAGTTCGTTAGGAATAGAATTTCGTAGTGTCATGAAATATAAACTTTAACTTCTCGTGCATATAACCCTGAAATAGGCATTTTCACTTAAACCTGCCTGCATAATATGGAATGTTTTCTCTATTCCACTACAAAAATCCATTCAATTTTCTAACTCTTTGACTAAAGCGTCGCAGGTTCGAAGAAGTTACTTAAAAAATGTATATAATCAGTAATTTTGACAGTAAATATTGAAAAAAAAAATCCTCAAAAATATTTGTACCCAGGATTGAACCAGGAACCTCGTGGTAAAAAGACGGAGACAACAACCACCACGCCATCCCGAAGTTGTGAATGAAGGCTGGCAAACCTCAATCAAAACAATGTCGCCTCCGGTTTACTTGGATCAACCATATGTTGAGTTGCATCCTTCGTATACAGTTTGGGTGCACCGGTGGTGTACCAAGGTGCTTTCGGTACAGTTGCTATGGTGTGACAACAAACAGCTCGGTTTGGTTTCTAGAGTGACACGAAAACCGCACCACGGCGCACCAGATCTTGGTGTTCAGTGAAGCCTGCCCACGAGAAACGAAGCGAGCGGCAACACCGCGTCGTCATCAGAGGACTTTCACCGGCTTCACCTGAATTCGTCAAGAAGAAACTCAAGGAATCGCACAACCTGGATGCTGTGGAGGTGCATGCCATCAAGAGAAAAGGAGAGTTCGCCTCATCGGCGGAAACCCCGTACATTGTTACGTTCCCCAAGGGGTACACCAACCTCAAGCAGCTGAGTGAAATCAAGCTCTTGACAGCATTTCACATCCGGTGGGAGGCCTACCGGAACAAGCGGCCGAACGTGACCCAGTGCAGGAACTGCTTGCAGCTGGGTCATGGAACCAGGAACTGCCACCTCAAGGGGAGGTGCAACAACTGTGGGGGTCCCCACAAGACGGACGAGTGCAAAGTCCAAGAAGCAGAGCCGAAGCGGTGTGCCAACTGCTCTGGAGCCCACGAAGCCACGGACCGCAGCTGCCCCAAGCGTGCGGACTTCATCCGGAGGCGCCAGCAGGCGTCAAAACCGAACCCGCCGGCAAGGAAGGCGGAGAAGCAGAGTCCAGCAGTTCCGGTGTTCTCGCCGGCGGAGTTCCCTCCGCTGCCGGGCGCAGTTCCGGACGGAAAAGCGAAGGATCGCCCTCGACCTGCAGGAAGCAGCCAAGGTGGCTCCCGAGACGGTGGAGCCACGGAGGAGGAAGCCGGGGAGGTGCTCTACAGTTCGGCTGAGCTGTGGGGCATCTTCTCCGAGTACATCGGCAAGTTCAAGACCTGCAAGACCCGCTTGGACCAAGTAACCCTAGTCAGTTACATGATCTCGAAGTACGGAGTATAAGAAGTTATTTTTGTTATTATTATATATTACATTTTAATTTGATCCTCTGTCCCAACCTGGTCGCAGTACCTAATAGGACCTAATAAAAAAAAGCTATGAAAAAAAAAGTTTTAGTGACAAAAAGTGAAATTAAGAATCATCAAAAAAATTTACCGTGTATCATTTTTTTCAGTGTAGTTCTTATCCATACCTACAACTTTGCCCAAGACACCAAATCGATCAAAAATTCTTTCAAAAGATACAGATTTTTGAATTTTTATATATCATTTTTGTATGGTGTTAGCGGTATTAGTTCGGGCCAATCAAAGAAGCAGACTTAGTTCGTACTGTGGTTCAGCTCAAAGCTTAAAAGGGAGATTTATTAGTTGCTGTGTCTTCATGACGGTAAATTTCATATTTACATTAAGTGCCATTTTTAAGTTCGTCCACTAAACAGAAAGAACTCTTCGATTCGCGCAATCCTAGGTAGAATCTATAAATTTAATTTAAATTCTAATTAGCCAGTTCAAGAAAAATGCAAATAATTCATACCTTTAGATTAGTAATTCTACTGCTGTTTCGATTGCGTATGTGCGTTTGATTAGGTGAAATTGCACTGTGATAACAAACGACCCTGACAAGTCACACTGACGTTCTTCTCCCTACCAGAAAACTAAAGCTCATGTATAGCCACTAGCCAGTGGCTCTAGCCCCAACGGGGGGTATCGTCAGCGCAGATTGGTACTAACATATGGACAGCTGCCAAATTTGTATGGAAAATTATTGGAAAATTTGAAAATATTTGGAATTTGTATAAAATTTCAATGTACAGCACTGCAACATTTTTTTTGCAAAAAAAAATCGAAAGGTCTTAGATATATTGGAAACTAATGGTTGAAAAACAACTGGAAACTTTTTTCTTTCAAATATTGAAACCATGGCTCGTAATTTCACTTTTTTTTTGCCCTTTAAAATCTTTACAACGTTTAAACAAAATTCAAATATCCATTGATTAGAAAAATAAATACATTCGGTACTCAATTATCAAAATTTCGCTAGTTTTTTTTTTATATTTGCTCAAAGTTTGCTCCACTTTTTATAGGATTTTCTGTAATTTAAGATGGCGGCATAAATGTTGGCATTTAAGAATTAAAGTATTTATGAATTTTAGAAATTAGGAATTTAAAAATTGGGTAGTACAGTAAGAAAATTATTGTGCACAACGACGAAGCTTATTTTTATCAGTATAATGGCACCTTGAACGACCGCAATGGATTTATAATTGATTTTGTAATCACGCCATTAAATCGGGCATTCCATTTCAAATTAAAAATGTCTTTATAACATTTTTTTACGGAATTCCATGTACAGGTTATGCCATTATCATGCTTTAGATAAATCGCTTTCCATGTTTTACCGATAATTAGATTTAAAATGCTCACACAAACATGCAAATTAAGTGTAACACAGAAAACAAATATATTGGATTAAAAAGCAGTTAAAAGAGTTGTACCGCCACGCCACTATCTGAGCACTATAATTACAAAGCTATACGCATACGAAGTGACACACGTGTCCAACCACGTTTCACCATTATGACGATAGGCGTCACACGTGTGCGCGTTTAACACCCCAGGTGTGATAGGAGAGGAAAAAACACCATTTTGCTCCTTAACGCTGCAGTGTTCATTAGGTTTCGCGGGACCTTATGATGGTGACCAGTGAATAATTCCTGGTGCTGGTGCGTGATTGCATTTCTCTAGCCAGGCCGGACCGGAAACACTTCAACAACCTTACGGTTGGATCGCATGGTTTCTCTCTGAAATGTCGACGTGATCCCAAACGGATGTTTTGTGGAAATTAAATTAGGGCAGTATTTTTTCGATTTTTTTAAATTAAATTGTCAGCAGGAGATTTTTTTTTCTTTTGTCTTTTTTTGTACTGGGTTCAAAAAATTTACCTGTTAGTCAAAACTACCTAATTTTAATTCTCAATTTTATATATTCTCTTATTTGAACTCATCACCCTAATCCAAGTGTACCACTCGTGCGTGCCCAGATAATTGAATATGTACATTATGAATCAACATTAAAATCAATAAAAGCGATTATAATTGAAAAGTAAAGGCCCGCACACGTAAAAAAGTGAAGCATTAAAAAAAAGCACTGAAAATATGCAACGACACTTGCGTTAATGGTGCCACACCATTTTCGATCTGATTGCCGTTTTGCGTGGCCAGGTGATAACAACAACTGGGCGAACGAAACACCATAGACGAAAGTCGGCGCGGTTCATGAATGAATGAATGAATGACTGGTGGTGGAATGGTGGGCCACCCAAGTATTATGGGTTTATTTTTATGTGCAGGTGATTAACATAACGGCGGCCAATGCATGATTTTTTCATTTGCTCGAACTCTCGAACGGAACCCATAAAGCGGTGTGCAATGTCGTTAATAATGCAGGGGAAATTAAAATATATAAATTTTGCGCTAAATTTCATTGTTGGGTGAAAAAAGGGGCGACGAGCAGGTTGTGGGCAGGAAGCACTTTGAACAATTTATTGTTGTAATCACGGTTACTATTTTTAGAAATCTTTTGTTTGATGTGAATTAACAAGTGAAAATTTAAAAAAATAATCTATGAAAATCAATGAAAACTATATCTGACATTTTTACAAAGAAGCAATTCTCTACGAAATCGGTATTTATTCTTCAATTTTAATTTTTGTATTTTTTTATCCGGCTGAAACTTTTTTTTGGTGCCTTCGGTATGCCCAAAGAAGCCATTTTGCATCATAAGTTTGTCCATATAATTTTCCATACAAATTTGGCAGCTGTCCATACAAAAATGATTTATGAAAATTCGAAAATCTGTATCTTTGAAAGGAATTTTCTGACCGATTTGGTATCTTTGGCAAAGTTGTAGGTATGGAAAAGGACTACAATGAAAAAAATGATACACGGTGAAATTTTTTTTTGGTGATTTTAAATTTCCCTTTTTGTCACAAAAACTTTGATTTTCAAAAAAACTCTATTATTATTTTTTTTCATTTTCTGATATGTTCTAGGGGACATCAAATGCCAAGTTTTCAGAAATTTGCAGAATGGGCAAACAAATTTTGACCGAGTTATGAATTTTTAGATCAATACTGATTTATTGGTCGCAAAAATTTTTCAACTTCATTTTTCGATGTAAAATCGAATTTGCAATCAAAAAATACTTCAGTGAAATTTTGATAAAGTGCACCGTTTTCAAATAATATAGCCATTTTTAGGTAACGTTTTTTGTAAATAGTTGCAGCTATCCATTTTTTGAAATAATTGCTCATTTTTCTAAGTCTCGCCAAAACAACCCACCATTTTCTAATGTCGATATCTCAGCAACTAATAGTCCGATTTTCAATGTTAAAACATGAAACATACGTGAAATTTTACGATCTTTTCGAAAAAAATATTCTCATTTTTTAAATCAAAGTTTGGCCCTTTTGAAATGTAAGGCTTGAAAAAAACTTACGACCAATATTTTGATTTTTTGAAATAATCAGTATTGATTCAAAAATTCATATGCGTCGCGCCTTAGGCGCCATTTGATTTTGCTGGGGTCAATTTTTCGGAAAAATGCCAAACTTTGAAGGTCTGTACCGAGCTCACGGGTGCTCCAAATTTCAATGTTATATATACCAAAAGATGCGCAAGGATCTAGCCTTAGTATGCCCACCGGAACAAACCCTTGAATGCCCGCCAAAAAGTCATTTTTGTTACACTCTAATATATATATAATACAGACTAGTCAATTTTTATGTACAACGGTAAAAAACACGATTAAAAACCATTTCTGATCACTTTTTTTCATTTTAATGCAAAAAAAAGTTTGACAAGACAACATTTTTTCGATGGATCAACTATGGTCCCCTTGGAACGAGCTGTCAAGTAGGAACTTTTCTGTCAAGAAGGACCGCGAAGTTAATTTTTCCAAATTGATTTAAAAATCCATTTTAAACTCTTTGTGGTCGTACAAAGGGTCATTGTACTCAGAAAAATAAGCTTTATCGCTGTAAACAATAATATCAGCAATCTAAGCTTCATTTTAGGACCCAATTGGTCAAAGTAGAGAGCCTGGGGCTTATTAGAGAACGGCCATCTCAAACCAAAAGTACCAATCGAAGCACGAGAACTGTCAAACGGAGGTACCAATCGAGTAAAATCCTTTGTCTTTTGCTCGATTGGTACCTCCGTTTGACAGTTCTCGTGCTTCGATTGGTACTTTTGGTTTGAGATGGCCGTTCTCTAATAAGCTCCAGGCTCTCTACTTTGACCAATTCAGTAATATTTACATACTTTTTTGAGGACGATTTTTACTAAGACCAAGCTGATTTCTTACCAAAAGTTTGATACACACTTGGTTTCCAAAGAGTTAAGAAATCGGAATAATACTATTTTCGAATCTTTTGTGTGACCCACTTTTGATCAGAATTGGAATAGGCATAAAAAACATAGACACTATTATAGAATAAAAATAAAAACGTATTCCATGTCTACCCAAATCTCCAATCAAAAACTAATAGCAACCCCGCACAAGCAATCTTCTCGAGCTCATAGTCCACACAACAATTTCCAATTCAACACCTGTCCAACAACCATCACCGTTTTTGCGTTCGCAGAACGTGTTTTAGATTTCGATTCACGTAGGCCACAATAAGAGAGCCCATCAACAGAATGCACTGGGCAGCAATTTTGCTAAACTAGGAGAAAAACGCAATTTTCACACCTTTTTTCATCCCTCGTTAAAAAAATAAACCGGGAATGCATTTTCATTCTGCCCATCATCTGTCGTCCTCGTGCTCATTTTTGCCAGCCCCCCACCCTCAGCACGCACGATTTTATTGTCCATTCGATATTTTAATTTTGTTGCAAAAATGGAAAATTTTAATCAAATGCCACCCGCACTCATTTTGAGCACTTTTGTGGGTTGATGAAAAAAGGACTTGTCCAAATTGGCAGTCATCATTCGTGTTTGAACGACAGATTTATTTTAAAAAAAAAATCTTTTCATTTCGGTAACGACAAATAATTAATCGTGAATTTTGTGGTCAGTGTGATATATAAGTACATTGACAACAAGTAAAATTGCAATACAAATTACAATATGGGTTTTTAATATATTATGTTCTATATTGCAAACCATTTATGTTACTTTCAGAAACTCCGATGAAAATAATTATTTCATAAAGTTTTAACCGTGCTAAAAAAACTATATTTAAAACACCACAACTTATTTGCACGATAACGAGCGGAGGCGAATGAAAATGCCAAGAAAATGCCTTTAATGAAGGAGCACTGATTAATGAATTGTGGCAGGTTTCCATTCAATTGCAGCTGTATCTGGAAACACAATTTGATTGGCCAGGAGTAGCGATGAGGCATCACCATTCCGACGCGCACTTAAAATGTGATTAAGTGCGTTGATTGATTGAGTTTGTCGGGTGCAGCAGCAGCTGTCGGTATGCTGTACCTATCTGCCGGATCACCGGCAGAAGTGAGATTTTTATCGGTCGATAAAATGGTTTAATTTGCGGAATTAATAACGGATATTTTATTGCGGGTGAAAAATTGAGATTATACCGTGGAATTTTAAGATAAATCTTGTGTTTTTGTTTCAGGGGATATCCCTTAATATAATATGTAATTCAAAAGCGGTACATTTATCGTAAAACGAGGTTCACCACATTGGATAAATACGACGAGTGCTGAAAGTGTAAAATGTAAAACATATTTATAAAAAAAATACAGACCAGAATTTTAACATTTCAATGAAAAATATTGAAAAATGCATGATACACCCGCACAGTTGAAAAAGAAAATAGCTGAGGAGAGTTAATATCACAATAAAAACATGTATAAAAATGTTAAAAATTAAAAATTAAAATAAATAAAAATACATAGGAAAATATACAACCACTCTTCAGATATGTGAGCAATTCGACGGTAACATTTCAAAAGGCATCATGTACATTTTGACACTTTCTGAGTTATTGCATATTCTGAAAGTACTCCACCTTTTCAGAAATTTCCAGAATGGGCAAAAAAACTTTGACCTAGTTATGACTTTTTGAATCAATACAGATTTTTTCAAAAAATCGAAATATCGGTTGCAAAAATTTTACAACTTCATTTATCAATGTAAAATCGAATTTGCAATCAAAAAGTACTTTAGTGAATTTTCGATAAAGTGCACCGTTTTCAAGTTATAGCCATTTTTAGGTGACTTTTTTCAAAATAGTCGCAGTTTTTCATTTTTTAAATTGGTGCCCATATTTGCCCACCTTTGAAAAAAATATTTTTGAAAAGCTGAGAAAATTCTATAACTATAACTTGAAAACGGTGCACTTTATCAAAAATTCACTAAAGTACTTTTTGATTGCAAATTCGATTTTACATCGAAAAATGAAGTTGAAAAATTTTTGCAACCAATATTTCGATTTTTTGAAAAAGTCTGTATTGATTCAAAAAATCATAACTCGGTCAAAGATTTTTTGCCCATTCTGGAAATTTCTGAAAAGTTGGCATTTTATGTCCTCTAAAACATATCAAAAAATAAAAAAAATTAAAAATAGTGTTTTTTTGCAAATCAAGTTTTAGTGACAAAAAATGAAATAAAAAATCATAAAAAAAATTTTTACCGTGTATCATTTTTTTTTCAGTGTAGTCCATATCCATACCTACAACTTTGCCGAAGACACCAAATCGATCAGAAAATTCCATCAAAAGATACAGAATTTTGAATTTTCACATATCATTTTTGTATGGACAGCTGCCAAATTTGTATGGAAATTTATATGGACAAACTAATGATGCAAAATGACTTCTTTGGGCATACCGAAGGCACCAAAAAAGTTCAGCCGGATTAAAAAATACAAAAATAAAAATACAAACAAAAGATCGATTCCGTAGAGAACTGCTCAGCTGTAACTTTTGAGTGAATTTTCTGATCAATTTGGTGTCTTCGGCAAAGTTGTAGGTATTGTCTAGGACTATTGAGAAAAAAATAGGTACACGGAAAAAAATTGCCGATTTTTTTGTTATTTTTTTTTCACAGAAACTCAATTTCCCAAAGTATTTTTTTATTTTTGAGATTTTTTGATATGTTTTAATGTTTTAAAGGACAAAACTCCGCAACTTTTGAGCCATAGAGAAGTATGGTCAAAAAATCTGCCACCAAGTTATGATTTTTTGAAAAAAAGAGTGATTTTTGGAAAAAAAAATCGAAATTTTATTCCAAAAAAACATTTGACTTATTTTTTATGTAAATTTCAATTTGCAATCAAAAAGTACTTAACAGATTTTTTTGATAAAGGGCTCCGTTTTCATGATATAGCCACCGAAAGTTTGATTTTATCAAAATATTTGCAGTTTTTCGATTTTTAAAAATAGTGGCCATGAATGACCATTTCTAAAAATTTGCTATAAAATTGTCAAAGAGGCGTTGAAGATTGGACCATTTTCTAATATCGATATCTCAGCAACTAAAAGACCGATTTTCAATGTTTAAACATGAAACATTCGTGAATTGTTGCGATCTTTTCGAAAACAAAGTTTTCAAAATTTTTGAATCAAGACTAGCATTTTAAAAAGGCCAAACATTCAATATTACGCCGTTTTGAAATGTTAGTCTTGATTAAATTTTTTCGAAGATATTGTTTTCGAAAAGAGTCGGCCATCTTGTCGCCACCTATTTATTGTTAGTACCAACCAGCAACCTCTGGATTATGAGTCCCCTGCGCTGTCCGATTGATCCACACTGGCGGGAATTTTATAATTCGAAACCTGAAAAATTTCAGAAATTACAAGTCGAAATATCAAAAGTTTAAAAAACTGAAATATATGTATAGAAATTCCTCAATACAAATTTACGAATACTTCGAAATTCTTAAGTCTTTTGTCAAAAATCCTAAAATCCTAAATTCTGGAATGAAAAATTAATAATATAGGAATTTAAAAAAATATAGAATTACATTTTTTCAAATTCACAAATTTAACTATTCAAAATTTGAAAAACCTAAAAAATAAAAATTAAAACACGTGAAAATTTAAAACAAATAAAAATTTAGGAATTTAAGAATTTAAAAATTTGAGAATTTAAGAAAAAACTTTCAATACATTTGTATCACCCTTATTTTATAATATTCTAATTTCATAATTTCATAATATCATAAATTCATGATTTCATGAATTCATAATTTCGTAATTTCATGATTTCATAATTGCATAATTTCATAATTTCATAATTTCCTAACATCATAATTTCATATTTTCATAATTTTGTATTTTTATAATATTAAAATTTTAGTAATTCTACATTTTTGAATTTAAGAATTTCGAATTTCCATTTTTTTATATTTAGGAAATTTTAAATGATTGATATCTCAATTTTGTGGATGATTAATAATTGTTGTTAAAAGTTTTTGAATAAACGTTTTCAATCTATTTATTTTTAACTTTTTGAATATCTTTAATCTTTTCATTTTTCCCCCAAAGAAGCAAAATATAAAAAATAACCAATTCAATTCAAATTCAATTCATTTATTGAGAATTATGAATCACAAAAAATCACTGTATAGTTTTGAGTCCCAACATGCTTTAAAAATAAACTTGCGTTTGCAGATTCGGAAAGCTTTTACAATAAGTATTAAGAATACAACAATGTAATGAAAATCTCGATATGGTTAGTTAAATTGTTGCATGATTTTGACATTTCGGATGTTCGCCATTCGAACGCCATCTTCGCTTAAAAACCTGGATAATAACAGTATTAAATTTGGTTTTGGTCATGACCAGGGATGCCAGATACACAGATTTGTCTGTGTTTCACAGACATTTAAGCTTGTGCCAGACATTTTTTGAGGTGCACAGACTTTTAAAAAACTTCATTAAATTAATATTTTGTAAAAATATTACCCGAAACTAATTGCGTTAGTCTTAAAATGCTTCAAAACGCAATTTCTTATGGAATTCCATAACTATAATTTGATATATTTGAATTTTAGGCAAGTGTACAGACATACACAGACTTTTTCACAGACATTTTTAAAAACCATATGGCATCCCTGGTCATGACAGTTTTTGGTCCGGGAAACCACTTTGTATACAGATTGTCGAGGGAGATTGCCTTGACAATCTGTACTTTGTACTGTAGAACATTGCAAAACGCCAGGAATTGATCCAGACAACACTACAGGATGTTTTATGGAGTTTGCTATTTTTGGAAACATTTGAAAACATGCTTTATTAAATATGTTGTATCTTTTAAGGATCGATTCCTAGCACTTTGCGATATTCTACAAAGTTGTTCCCCGGTTCAAAACATACAAAAAATCTTTAGACTGAGAAAAAATAATCGGGTTTAGGAAAACTTTTCCGAAGAAGAGTTATTATTCGCTCTACGTACAGCTTTGCCTTGACGTTCTCTATTGCGAGATTCCTACTCGAAGCTAGGTGTTCGAAGGTTTGATTGTTAAGGCAATTGCAAACCTCTTTTTACACCTAAGCTTCCATCCACCCCGGGATTCGAACTGACGACCTTTGGATTTTCAGTCCAACTGCCTACAAGCAAGACCCAAGGAGACGACTCCTACACCTGGACTGAGCTAACGACCTTACCTCTAGGTTAGACGGGGGCCAACATTTACTTCCCCTTCCGACGGGAGGCGTGATCAGACAAATCTCTTCTCGAAAAAATGCCACCGGGACCTTCTGGGATCGAATCCAGGCCGACTGGGTGAGATGCAACCACGCTTACCACAGACACCCCGAAGAAGAGTTATACATATATTTTTGTTAGAACAACCTTCCACTGGCAGCAAAACTGAAATCAACCTTGCCGGCTTTCAAAAATTCTTTAAAACGATTAGTTATTAATCAGCTTTAGCTTTAGTTCAGTTTTTGATGTTTGTTACGTTTTATTCCAAAATTTATTACTGTTGGATCAAAATCCAACAGTAATTTTTCGTTATGTTTGAATCCTTGACCTGGTACACAGGCATCGTAACCAATAAACAACAAATTACAAATTTACTTTTTACTTTGAACTGTTAAACCCATGCGATATGTACAAATTAATCATATAGTTGCAGGCATTGCAAAATAAAAGCTTAACATAGAGAACATCATAATAAAGCGAACAATTTAGTAGTATTTCGTAACCTTTATTTGAATTATTTGTTTGTTATAATAAATACAGTTTTTAAAACGTTTTAACGCCATGGAACAACTTGCACTGAGACGTTTATCAGCACAGCAGCAAACATTACAATTTTCACAGATTGGCTCGCTCCTGTTTCGCAGCTGTTCAAATCGGCAAGACACTTAAATTTTGATGAAAAGAAAACAACATCTTTCCGCGGCAATCGTTCTTATCTCGTCGCCACTGGAGCCAAATTGCGGTTTGCGGTTTCATGGTAATATTTCAGCACCTTCGTTGATATTGATACGGTTTCGTCCAGACAAAAAAATAAACGTTTTCTGCTGCTGTTTGGGATGTTCGACCAAATCCCACGCTTCTTGCGCAAATGACGACAATATGATAATTATATGGTAGATGAGTTTTTAGTGTGTGGGCGAGAGTGTAATTTTATCTGACTAGGATCCGGCTTCGGTAGGATTTAAGCCGGTGGTCCTCCACGGTTGATCCACTCGATTTCAACGTCGTCGATTGGCTTCCTACGATACCGAGCCGGCAGTTGCCACTCCTCGATGGCTTCCCCGGTGGAAACAGATCTCTGCAAAGGGATGGGGAGAAAATTACATTTTAGTGGAACTTGTTTGGCCATGGGCCACGGGCAAATATAAACAATTATGTAATCTACTAAATAGAAGAAATCGAGCGTGAGGAAATTAAGCAACAAGAGCAATTAACCAAGGAGTTGTCCCGTTACTCACAGGTTGTGCCCCACTTACGGCTTGTCCGGCTTGGGCAGCGGGAGCTGACTGGCCAGCGGCATCCAAATGCGGCCCTCCCTTGCGGAATCGGATCATCGGAATGCGCTTCGCAGAGTTCAACATCGATCGCACAAAAACCATCTTCAAATTTCTTTGCCTGAAATCAATAACAATAAAAGTTTTTTACTATTTTCATCAATAATACGGAATACAACCTGCTCCTGCGATAGAAAACACGAAATTCGTGGTCGATTCCGGGAGACAGAGGACGGAAACGAATCCGACGATGAAAATCACACTCGAAAACTCGCAGCTGACCGAACGAGAAACGTCAGATTTTGCGTCACTGACGTTTCTCCGCGCGAGTGTTCATTCGGGTTCAGCCGCGGATACACTAGCCAAGTGCTATCGTTTGAAAATGTCGTATTATCCGCGCACCACCAAACCGAAGTGCGCAACACTTCTGTTGCGCGAAAAAATCTGTTGCGCCGAACAAAAATGTAGTGCACTGAAAGAAAGGCACACAGCAATATCACATGTTTTACACGTGAATCTGCCCCATACGGCTTAGCATGTGAATTTCATGTGCAAAGCACTTAAATCAAATCATGGCACAAACCTGCCATTCCAAATGAAAAACACGTTGATCTGACGTGAAATCTCACATGAATTTCCAATGCTTGGCTTATAAATAAGAAATGAGATTGTAGTGCGATTCAAATGCATTTCCATTGGAATTCATGTGTGTTAAATATTTAGTATTTTCTTTTGGATTGAAATAGAATTATTTAAAAATTGGTTGCATAATTAAATTTATTTTTCAAAATAGTAAAAACACATACAATACATAAGTTTTTTTCCACTGATTCTGAAGGTCACTGTTACGCAGCGTCGGAAAGTCTGATTGCGATTCCGTTTCCTGCTAGGTCCGTAGGACTTGAGCGCACTTCCTGGCGGACGTCGGGAAGCACCGCCCGAAATAATTGGTTCTCGTAGTTCTCCATAGCCAGCCGGATGAAACAAGAGCGGATCTTCCGATTCGCCGCATCAGGTGTGGATTCTGAAGCCGAAGCTGGAACTTGATTTCCTGAAAAATAAAATTAAACTTAGTTAGTATAAAATTGTCTGCACTAAGTATTCTTTTTTGTACTCACCGAAAACTTATTGAGTGCTCAGTTTAAATTTGCAAACAAATCTATAGAAAAGAGAAAATTCGTTTACAAAATCAGAGAGCAGCAATTTTTTGACCATCATCGTCCGTGGCCATCTTACTAATGAAGATTTTTCACCATACGCAATTAAAAACCAATACATTTGAGTCTCACGTGTTTTTCACTTCGCAATCAAAGGAAAAGTCAAATGGGGCAAATCAAAGTGCAATTCATTTCAATCTCACGTGACATTCACTTCAAAACCAAAGGACAAGCGGATTGGGGCAAATCTAAGTGAAATTCATTTGAATCTCACGTGAACATCATCCGAATAATGAATGAATTCTTTTTTGTCAACGATCAGCTGGAGCTGAATGATTTTCACATTAATTTAACATGTAAAGCACGTGAGATTCAAATGAAAAGCACGTGAAGTTATCGTGTGGGTTTTTTTTTTCAGTGTGGTTTGTCGTTAGCGTGCACATCAGCCTGTGGTGTAACCGCTTTGACAGGTTGCGTTCGTATTTTGATTTTTGTTTGCTTTCACAATCGAGAAATTAAAAGTGAGAGTGTGTGCAACATGGAGTTAAACTTTCTGTGAAGTTGCTGTGAAGATTATCATAGCACTTTGAAAAGTTTAACTCCATGTTGCACACACACACTCTCACTTTTAATTTCTCGATACAGTGGTACAGTAAATATCTGGAGCAACATTTGAAAGGGGCGGTACGACATTGCTCTTACGGCCTTTCGTCCCATTTAAACGCGTGTAATGAAAGGCCGTAAGAGCAATGTCGTACCGCCCCTTTCAAATGTTGCTCCAGATATGTATAGAGCTATCTAAGCCTGATCTCACGCACACTAGTTTACCGTTTGTTTTCGCTGGCGGGTACAAATTTTAACCTAAAAACCCTTCGTGTACAAACACGCAATACATGCGCACGTAGATAACTCTATACGAGAAGGTGGGTCTGCGATGCTGGATTATGGAGAAACATTTGAAAAGGGCGCAGAACATTTGTACATCTGTAACCTGGGTGATGAATAGAGAGAATGCGTAACGTGATTTTCGAATGATCCCACTTTGTTTACATCTACAAAGTAGGAGGCTGTTCAAGCACAAGCATGACTTTTTTCTTACTGGTAAATCAACTGTTTTATAATCAGTAGTATGTGTTTTATTTTGTCTAGTTTTTTTTTTTTGTAATTTTGTTGCTGAAAAATTGTGTGTTTTCAAGTTTTAATCTGTTTGAAGAGGCTTTTTTTTACGGGTGGCAAAGAACTGCGGCGAGAGTGTCATTCTGCAAAGTCGTGGATAAATTCCCTGGCTGATTTTGGAATCCTGCAGCTCTTTTTGGTCCAGGGAAAAAGCTTCGCTAATTCTAGCGAAGCTGATCCAACAAACAGTGATGATTTTCACTAAACCAGTAGGTTTTCAAATTGAATCAAACAATAAAAACAGTTTCTGGATGGATACAAACGCATCGACTTCATAAACAACATCCATTCATAAATATGAAAAACGAAGATCCCGTCTTCAACTTTTTAAAGATTTCTTGACTTCAACTCCAGGTCCTTTAAAGCCACACAATTTTCGCTCTCGCAAAAAAAACACACACAATTTTTAATGATCGATAACAATACTCTCTACTTTTGGCGAACAGTAAATTGGTTCCACTTTGACAGTTCAAAATTGAGGCCGTTTTGCGGACCACTATTCAGCACCCAGGCTGTAACTATTTTGCAAGTTCCGAGATAACAAGTTACTATTTAACAAATCCAGAAGTGTTGAGAGGTAGTTTGGGAGGCCAGCTATTGTTTTACACTTCGAATTTTGTAAAAAAGTTTCCTGAAGCTTAAGAATTAGCAAAATAGTTCAAACTGTCAAAATAAGCATCCGCTTAAATAAAAATAAATATTGCTTATTGCGAGATACAATCACATTTCTCCTTCGCTTCGACTGCCGCCGAACTACCGCGGTGGAAAAATCAGCAAGTTGAAGTGAAATTCTGCGTTGATCTGGCTGTTTTGAATATTTTATAGTCATTTTATATGCGGCTGTCAACCAGCCATTCTTCTGCGCTCATATCAGCGCGCGTGAACTCTAATTATTGCGCGTACAGTCATCCCTCATATTCGGAACAGTTTACAGATCGGCCAATGTTCAAAAAATGATAGAAAATCGATAATCTATATATATAAAAAATTTCGATGGTTTTGTTCGAACGCGAATCAGTTTAATACGGAGCGTCGGATCGAGGTACTCTTTGTTGCGTTGGGTTCGTATAAGCCCAAGGATGGTTTATACGCTTACTAATTGACACTTTCGCCACTCTGGAACCGATTCCGGAGCATCGGCAAAGTGTATGGAGAAAGTTACGTAAAATCAAATTTTGATCACAGGAGGCTGAATTAGCAAAAAAGCAAAAAACGTCAACAAGCAAAAAAAAGGCAGAACGAAGTTTGTCGGGTAAGGCTTGTTGAACATAATTATTCGCTTTTACCTTCATTTGAAAGCTGTTTTTGCGATCTTTCGAATGCTGTATCGAACAACTACAAATTTTAACGTTTTATATCAAGTTTTTGAAGAAAAACTTTGACCCTTTAAATCCACAAATTCGGAACACTTTTTTCTTATGATGTAAACAATCTTTTTTATCGCTCCAGGGGTACATATTTTTAAAAAAAAATAATGACTTCACATTCTGAAACCAATAAAACTCATGCTTAATAATGTTTTATGAATGGTCTGCTAACTTTTTTTGTGAAAATATCAGTTAAATTCAGGTGTTAAAAATTGTGGGAGGCACAATAACATAAAAAAATTATTGAAGAGGCAATTTGGAAGCAGCGTTTTGCTGCGCTGAATAAAATAGTCTCGAAATGCAGTTTTTTGTTTTAAAAGTACTACTTATATTAATGAAATAGCAAAAGAATGTCCAAATAAAGGTCCTAAATGTAGAATCTTCACTCCGTTCTAAACGTCCGCTCCATGCCACACTCCAATCTCAACTGCCAATTGACATTTACTCTCTCGCTCCTCTTCGTTCGTTCGTTTGACAGATCTCTTCGCCTACACGCTGAACTTGCTTTACTCATTTTATGTGTTGGTTTTACACTTGGAATAACTCATAACTCTACATCTCTCTCCTTGTCCGACGAAAATAAACGTGAAAAAAATACTCCCTCTGATTCAACATTTATTAACAAAGTCTTACAACCACATATTTGTTGAGTAAAAAAAATACTTATCTAACTTAATTTCCACAACTTTTAACACTTTAAATAACTAAAGATTGTTTAGTTCCAAAATAACCAAAATACTCACAATACTCAAAATACCAAAATACTCATGAAGAATCCTAACGGCAACTTTCAATTCAAATCGAATGCTATTATTATCAAAACTACTGCCCCTCATTTTAACCAAACTCTCTCACTCATTTTCAATTTGAAGCAACTCCAATACAGACCGAGCCACGTAGTCAAGTGGTAATGCTTCCGCCTAGTAAGCGGTAGATCGGGGTTCAAATCCCGGCTCGGACCAATCTTGTCCCTTCTGGATTCGTTTGCTTAGTAAAGTGAAGGTAGTGTATCATCACAAACTGGACCTTATCACGACACCTTAGGAAGACAACCTATGGAATGTTAACATTATCCTTTACATGATAACATTAAGTTAATTTATAAACTGTCACTGAATCCGCTTTGTAAATGCCGGCCCCGATACTCTTCACGGGTGTTCCCCTCAGGAGCAGGGAAAGATTTACTTACAACTCCAATACATTCTTGACAGGCATCAACCTGAACTAAATTTGCTTATTGAACATCTCTTCCAAAATGCGTCTGTTGAAAGATTTTGTCACGAGTCAGAAACATAGTGAACCGTCGCGCTTCCGAAAAACTAAATAAGGCAGTTCAACATTCTATCCGTCTTCCATAAATACAAGACGTTACATAAGTGCAATATAATATCCCTTAACCAAGCCAAAGAAACTTCTTTATCAAGACTACCTACCTGAGGAAATATCTCAGGAAATAACTGCATCACAGCTGAGCCAATTTTGGATACCATGTACTTCTATAATCTTGTGCCTGCATTGTTGATTGAATCTCTAAATCACAATACATCTGATTCTTCTGCATTTGACTAAAATGCTATTATATTCATTCATCGGTAATCCAATCCAAGGTTTAGTATTTTAGGCACCACCAGCCAACGCTAGTTTCTACTCTTCTTACATCTCATATCTTTTCTCTCTTCCATGAGAAGCAAAATAACCAATAAAAGAGTACAACGAAAGCGCAAACAGCTATTACAAGATAGCATATGCATATGCGCGCAGAACAACAACAAAAGCCTCCTGGTTTAATCAACACCCTTTTCGTCCTTCCATTTTCTGACATTTCAAGCTGTCTACTCCTGCTCACGAGTCAACTCGCCTTTTAAGACCTACTCCCTAAATACAGAGGCTCTTATCAATCATTCCTTTCGCTGACCGCATTCACCAACGCTCAATCTACATAATACCTGATGGGAACTTCTTCTGAGATACAATCAAAACTTCTCCACTTCACCTTCACATGCTGTCAACTGTCTTCTTCATGGTTTATCGAACTTACCGGATGCGCAGTTCTATGCTGACACATCATAGCATATAGGTGTTGGACGCTCCTTTCCCCTTCACGGGACAAGACAAAAATTAACATAAACCGTCCTCAGCCATTCCTCGAGAAGCCCCGCTCTTTAACTAAATTTGTCAATAACTGACACATTCATCCTCGACGGGCCGTATCCAAACTTTGTTTCACTACAAAGTCCTCCGTCTGTCAACGCAAGTTTCACTTGAAGCAACTTCAAAAACATGCCTGAATGGGTTTAGGAAACACCGTTAATTTATCGAAACCTTCCGTGTCCTTTGTCTCACTGACAATCTACAAATTTCACGACCACCACACAAAAGTCATTCATACATTCTATATGAACTCACATACAAACAAATAAGGTCTGCCTTTAGTTACAAACAAAACCGAAGTCAACCGCAATCCAACCCGAACTCTTTCACAATCTTGCTAATCAGGTTGACTCCATCAAGTCAGCACAATCTGCTTAATCACTTATTCAACTTCTCTTGGCGCAACTATCAGAGCCACCAACAACAAAATAAGTATGCTGCATCACGCACGCATTCAGCCAAGTTCGTTAATAAAAGGCAAAGAACAGCCAGTAGTTTAACGGAATAGAAACTCGCGCTGAGAACAAATCATCCTGGAAACCAAATCAAAAGCTTCTCTGAGTAGCTTCACCTTGTGCCCCGCTTTAACGTCAGCAATGTTTTCCATGTTTCAAGTCAGAACAATTCAATCACATGTCACACCACCTCAAATGTCAAGCTGTCAAACCTCTCGCACTGTTTGCGAAAGTCAACCCAAGCATTTCCTCCTCCGGACGAAATACACTCCTTATTCGATATGCGGCCATCGGTCACACCATCTTTAAATTCATTCACATATCAATAGTTGGGAATCCCAACCAGAGACCTAATCAGCAGATACTTTCTTCAGCCTCTCCACGTGCAACTTTCAAAGCTGCAAACAATTCATCAACATATGTACTGCATCTTTTCCACTGTCTGTCCCTTCGGCCTTCAACCGATCTCGCTCCTGTCTGGCTAAAATGACCGGACCACTCCTTCTTTGACTTGGCACTTCGGGCTTCAACCGGTCCCGCTCTTTTGTTTTCAGTGGCGCTTCGGGCTTCATCCGGTTCCGCTCTTTTGTTTATGTGGCGCTTCGGGCTTCAACCGGTCCCGCTCTTTTGTTCATGTGACGCTTCGGGCTTCAACCGGTCCCGCTCTTTTGTTCATGTGGCGCTTCGGGCTTCAACCGGTCCCGCTCTTTTGTTTATGTGGCGCTTCGGGCTTCAACCGGTCCCGCTCTTTTGCTTATGTGGCGCTTCGGGCTTCAACCGGTCCCGCTCTTTTGTTTATGTGGCGCTTCGGGCTTCAACCGGTCCCGCTCTTTTGTTTACTCTCAAACAGCAAAATAAACATCAACAAAACAAATCAATCGGCCTCGACACTCATATCCTTTTGCGCCTTTACCATGGTTTCCTCCTCACCAGGATCAAAACATGTCCTAGGTCATCCACTAACTTACCAATCGCAAAAGAAAAAAAAAAAAAAAAAATCACCAGAACAAACTAATTGATCGTACCGGCTGCGCCAATTGTAGAATCTTCACTCCGTTCTAAACGTCCGCTCCATGCCACACTCCAATCTCAACTGCCAATTGACATTTACTCTCTCGCTCCTCTTCGTTCGTTCGTTTGACAGATCTCTTCGCCTACACGCTGAACTTGCTTTACTCATTTTATGTGTTGGTTTTACACTTGGAATAACTCATAACTCTACACTAAAAATAGTAGGGTACACAGAAAAGATGCATTTGGCATGCTTTTGACAAATTATCACAAAAGTGTTCCGAATTTGTGGGTGTTCCGAATATGTGGGATGACTGTATTCCCAAAAAAGACACGCGGCATACCAGCCTCGAAACGACGCGCCGCACTTTCGGCAAATGCGCGCTGTCAAATCCCATACTGTGAGTTTTGTTTTTGTTGATTCTATGACAATTTCCGGAATTCCATTTCCCGGAATGGACGTTTTCCGGAATGGACATTATCCGGAATGGACGTTTTCCGGAATGGACGTTATCCGGAATGGACATTATCCGGAATGGACGTTATCCGGAATGAAGTTTCCCGGAATGAACGTTTCCCGGAATGGACATTTCCCGGAAAAAATAGTTTTTTTTTATATTACCTGATTTGACAATGAATGGAATCTTGCCTACTCGCTTACTTGTGATTAAGAATTTTACTTGTGATTAAGAATTATTAAGTTTGTACCCCGTTTGTTTGACCTAGTCACATTTAAGGAACTTGATATTTTGACAACAATATGAATGATAAATACATGAATGATAAAAAAGAAAGTGAAATGTTCGGACACGAACAATAGAAGCAAGCATTCACAGCAAATTTTGGATTGCCATTTCAGTAAAATAATTAACTGAATGCGATTCAGCAATCATCACTTTTGCTGAAATTCGGTAATGAACGAAAACATTGTTGAAAAATCAGTAACTGCATATCTGTCAAACTTAAATGTTACTTATGACTTATTGTTTGGATGCTGCCGAGAGAAAGTCCTCTTTCAATTAAATATGTTGAGTTTTTTTTTTAATTTTGTATTGTGATCTTTAGAAACCAATGTAAAAAAATGTTAATAACCAATGCCTCGATGCTAACCACCTGTTTTTTTTTAGATTTGGGCGATTGATGAAATAAATGTATAAATAACAGTACTGGAAACATTTTCAATGACAAGCAAAATCAAATTTTGATAACTGAAATATCAGCAACGATTGCTGAATCTTCAGCAAATGATCTGTCAAACTGCTAAAAGAAAATTACTGAATTTTCAGCAAAATAATTTGACATTTCTTGTGCTTAAATTTCAGTTGTTTTGACAACCATTTTACTGAAACTTCAGTAAATCATCTGTCAAAGTGACAAATATCAGTTAACTGAGAATTCAGTAAAATCTAAATTACTGAATCGGTTACTGCAATTTCAGTAGATGAAAATTCAGTAAAACTTTACTGAATTTCAGCAAAAAAAAACATTGGTGTGTAGATCGATAGATATTAGATAAACACAAGATTTTTTCAACATTCTTTTAATGTGATGTTATGTAAGAATTTTCCCTTCTTTTGTTAATCAGTTGACTTTTGTGAGTAAATTCTACCAAATTTTATTATAAGGCAGAATGTTTATTTTCAAAAACCTCAAGAAAATAAAAAGCTTTTCAGAAAATCAATGTACATATAATGCGTACTTTCTTGAGATTTTCCTTTCTTTAAAAATACACGATCTTTCATTAAACTAATGGGATTTTATATAAGAATTTTCCCTTCTTTTGTTAATTCTACTAAATTTTACCTAGTTTTTCGTTAAAGAACTTTGAACTATACAGAATAATGTTTATTTTTAAAGAAGGGAAAACCTCTAGAAAATGAAATTTCTTGAGGTTTTCCCTTCTTTGAAAATGAACGATCTTTCATCAATGTGATGGGATTTCGTGTAAGAGATTTCCCTTCTTGTGTTAATCAGTTGACTTTTGTGACTAAATTCTTCAAAATTTTATTATTAAGCAGAATGTTTATTTTTAAAGTAGGTAATGTTTATTTTTAAAGTACACGTTCTACCTTGATTTTCTAAAAGCTTTTTTTTCATGAGGTTTTCCCTTCTTTGAGAATAATCATTCTGCTTTATAGTAAAATTTGGGAAAATTTAGTCCAATAGTTAACTGATTAATACAAGAAGGGAAATCTCTTACGCGTAATCCCATCACATTGATGAAAGATCGTGGAGGAAGATCTGAGAAGTGTGGGAGTTCCGAGTCGAAATTGGAGAGTAGCAGCCCAGGACCGAGTTCAGTGGCAGCGCATCTGGAGACAGCTCATGACCCGGAGGTTGTACGAGCAGTAAAAGTAAAAGTAAGTAAGTAGGTTGTTAATAAAGTATTGGTTCAATAATCAACGCTTGCTTCTATTGCTCGTGTCCGAACATTTCACTTTCTTTTTTATCATTCATGTATTTATCAATCATATTGTTGTCAAAATATCGAGTTCCTTTAATGTGACTAGGCCAAACCAATTCATTGTCACATCAGGTAATATAAAAAAAACTATTTTTCCGGGAAATGTCCATTCCGGGAAACGTCCATTCCGGGAAATTTCATTCCGGATAACGTCCATTCCGGATAATGTCCATTCCGGATAACGTCCATTCCGGAAAACGTTCATTCCGGATAATGTCCATTCCGGAAAACGTCCATTCCGGGAAATGGAATTCCGGAAATTGTCATAGAATCGTTTTTGTTGATCTTCTTCTTCGAATTGCATGGCATTGTTGCCGAGAATGTTTTTTATTACACCAAAAGTGCAGAGAATCGCTGGCAACAGTGTCTGCGGCACATTCTGAAATGCAGCGCTGCGTGTACCTTCGAGAGAAACGGACAAAATTGACGCCCGCGATAATACCTAGTAATAAATTGCAATAAAAGTTAACGCTCCATACAAAAAATATTCGTTTTGTTTGGAAATTGTCCATGAGGGAGGGAGAAAGAGGGGGGCTGAGATTTTTTAAAAGTGTCCACGTGGTTTATGGATGGTCCCTTTCTATGTACATATATTGTGACCACACCTGAACCTCATGCGTTCATTTTCCAAAATGAATCCATGATTCTGACGTTTCCTTCAAAAGCCAAGCCGTTTTCGCGTTGAAAAGGTTGTAAACAAAAATAGTTTTCGATCGTCGATTTTTTGCACGATTTCTCCCGTAAAAATTTGGAATATTCCATCCCGTGCTGGCCCGCGGGTAACTTGCCACGATGCCGGTGGACATCAACCGGCTAACGGACGGGTGGCTCGAGCTGGAGAGTGACCCCGGTCTGTTTACGTTACTGCTGGAGGATTTCGGCGTAAAGGGCGTACAAGTGGAGGAAATTTACGATCTGCAAAAGACCATCGAAGGGCCCGTGTTTGGCTTCATCTTTCTGTTCCGATGGATCGAGGAGCGGCGCGCCCGACGAAAGATCGTCGAAACCACGACGGAGATGTACGTCAAGGACGAGGAGGCGGTCAACTCGATCTTCTTCGCCCACCAGGTCGTTCCGAACAGTTGCGCCACTCATGCGCTGCTGTCGGTTCTGCTGAACTGTTCCGACATCGATCTGGGAACGACACTGAGCCGGTTGAAGGTCCACACGAAAGGGATGTGCCCGGACAACAAGGGTTGGGCCATCGGGAACACGCCGGAGCTGGCCTGTGCGCACAACTCGCACGCGATGCCGCAGGCTCGGCGCCGCATGGACCGGAACTCGGGCGTTAGCACCGGGAGATTTACCGGCGAAGCGTTTCACTTTGTTAGCTTCTGTCCCATCAACGGGCACCTGTTCGAGCTGGACGGACTTAAGCCCTTCCCGATGGACCACGGTCCGTGGGGCGAAAAGGAAGACTGGACGGACAAGTTTCGACGGGTCATGTCCGACCGGCTGGGAATTTCTACCGGTGAGCAGGACATTCGCTTCAACCTGATGGCGGTCGTCCCAGACCGTCGCATTGCCATCACACACAAGCTAAAGATGCTGCGCACGAATCAGACGATTGTTTCGGCGGCTTTGGAGAAGTTGCTCAAGAGCAAACAGCTGGAGAGTCGATCGCAGGCGGAGATCCGGGAAACCGTGGACAAGATCAAGAAGGAAGAGCAAGAATCTACGGTGAAGCTGAGTTCTGAATACTCGCAGCTGTTGGAGATGCACGAAAAGGACGAACCTGCGGTGGCAATGTCCAAGGAGTTGGAGTCGCTGGTGTCGTTGAACAGTTCTTCGGATTCGGTTGAAATTATTGGCGAAACTGAGATTAAGAAGGAGAACCCTCCTCCTTCACCCCCGCCAGCCTTCATCGGAGCTGGAACGTTCTCCCCAAAGGATCTCCTGTCGCTGCTGAAGAACCTGGAGTCGGAAATCAACATCACCGAGCAGCATCTGTGCGACGAGAACGAGAAGCGGGCCATGTTCAAGGTGGACGACTGTCGCCGGACGCACAACTACGACGAGTTTATCTGCACGTTCCTGTCGATGCTGGCCTACCAGGGTGAGCTGGGAGATCTGGTGACACAGCATCTGGTCACAAGCCGGAAGCCGAGCCTGGGTGGAGTGCAGAACAGCGGTTCGCGGGGAGTTGTCCGCAACTACAACAAGAAGAGCACCACCAACGGATCGTCGCCAAAGACTCCAAGTTCGAAGCGACGACGAGGTCGGACCAAGTACCGTAAAAGGAAGTAAGGAGGACGCTTTGATGAGACTGGACTGGAGAGGTGGCATTTTTTGTTCCAAGTAGGTATTCTTTATTATTATTTCCTTCCGCAATTTATACCTTAAAAATAATCACAATAAATTTCCACTGATTAGCAATCGCTTAAAAAATGCGGTGTTTACGACTTCTTTGGTAAATCGTGGTAATTTCACTTCCTCTTCTTCTGCGGATAACTCTTCCTCCTCGGATTTCCTTTTTGGTTTTATTCTGTCCAAATTCTGGCTTCAAAATCTGCTAAATCTGTTGAAGAAAAAATATCTTAAGAATTTGAGTGAAAAAAAAAAATCTGCCAAATTTTCAACTGAACGACTCGAGGTGCGCACAGCCTACCGCGACCGAAGCTCCGCCCTCGTCCAAACTTCGCTTGCGCGAGCCGAGCCGAACACCAAACAAACAGTCGTGCGCATGCGCGAAGCAACCGTAGCAACCCGACAACGTAGCAACCGTAGCAATAAACAACCCGAAAAGTTATAAATAGGGGTGGCTACCCAGCAACCGACAATTGAGTCCAACTGATCATCATGAACGGAGGTATGCTGCTCAAATTTTTCCGAATAATTTTTCGGTCCTTTTTTCAAGGCCCAAATGGACTCCAATTTCACTCCGGACCATGATCCGGATGTAGAAATGACAAATTTAAGGAATAATTACCTCGATGTGGCCACTGAGGCCACCGTTCAAGAATGGTTCGGAATTATCAACGAAATTCGCCGGAATTCGGTGCTTCCGGGCCCGAGATCGCTTGCGGAACTAGCTTTCGCGGCGATTTCGGTCCCGGAACCACTGGCAGGTATCAGAATTCGTATTTTTGAACCATCTGTGGTGTTTCCGGGACCGCGATCGCTGGCGGAATTAGCCTACGATGCGATCCCGGTTCCGGAATCATCGTCGGATGACTTGAGCAACTTTTTCGAACAATCTGCGGTGGGTCTGGCAACGGATCCACTGGCAGTTCCAAATTCAATGTGCAACTATTTTAATTCTAATCTTTCGGACGAATCTGTGGTGGATCCGACTCCGTCGGGTTCACTATCGGATGACCAAATTCAAAGTGTAATTATTGATTTGGAACCAACTGCGGCAGTTCCCAATACGGAATTGCAAGCAGAACCAAATTTCAAAGTTAATGTAGATTGTAAATATTTTTGGTGTTACGATTGTCGCAGTCCCAGGAACAGTTTACCCTGGACCTTGAGACTGCGATATTCAAAATTTTCAATGATTTCTAGATATTTTTCTTTTATTTTCGTTTGTATTTTAGTTGCGTTTTTGTTTGTTTTTAGTTTCTTTTAGTTA